>NW_025776937.1:300000-481895 GCF_021130785.1 Homalodisca vitripennis | reverse complement strand
TTTGCCAACAAAAGCAACTGATTCCAGTTAGAAGGAACCAAACAAGGTGTGTACAAGCGACTTTTGCAATCAGAAAGAAATTTACTCAATACCTTAACTTGGGTGGAAGCGTGTCTTGGCAAGAAGAAAGGGTTTTCCAAGGACAATTCTGATTTCGCTGTAAAACTAGTGCAAAATAAAATACGTTATTAATAAACAAGATTGTTTTAAATTTGTAACTTACCATCCACTAATTTGAGCTCCCTTCCTATTTTTCTTCCATATTTCTTGCTTGTACATTGTCTTCATGTAATTAAAATTACTGGTATCATACAACACTGGATAATTACGCACTAACTCGATCAATTTTCCCTCCATATCGACAAATAGTAGTCCACCAACAAAATGACTCAAGTCAGGAGTGCTCCAGCTACACAGTTTCTGTGTCACAGCCACAAGTGCGGGGCGGACCACGTGCAACACCGTACTGCTCTGCCATGCCCTGTGCGGCAACATTTTTTTTGTTAAGCAGAGGGAACCTTCAAAAGGTACCGGCGTCCCGATTATGTGGGATTCTTACCGCACTAAACCACTCTGCTGCCACGTCCTTCGTGGCCGTACAGCACCTGAACTCTAGGTCCACTGGCTGTAGATTAAAGCGCTGTAACATAAAATTATTCTTGAGTCGCCTAATTAGAAGTCGCTGATTTTTTAAAACAAAGTAATAATTTATACAAGAAGTTGTACAGCTTCACATTCTGGTTGCCGCTCCATCCACTTTAAGGCGTTTTCAAAACAAATGAAGGCTTCTCCGTGTGTTGGCACATTTTCTTCTTCAGTTTCATCACCGCTCTCATCACTGTCAATGATATCACTTTGCTGTTCGTCCATTACACTTTCTGCTATTTCATTGTCTGTCATTATCTGAAACCCAGGATCAGCGTTATCAGATTGCAACCACTCTTCCATATCTTCAACATCGACTTCTGAACAACCTGCGATGTTTATTGGCAAGTTTTACAAATTCTGCCACAGTCAGTTCAAGTTCTTCATCATCAGCTAGCTCATCTGTTATTTGTTGTAACCTCTGTTTTTCTAGTTCCAGCAGTTCTTTTGTTGATGTACCGTTTTATTCTGTTCCAAGCTCGTTTTAGTGTAACGCTTTTAACCATATTCCAGGAATCCGCAATCATGTAACAGCAGTCTTTCAAGTTAATTTTTTTGTATGAATCCAAAACTCTCTCTTCATTGTTTTCTTCAGCCAGGAGCAGTTTACGGAGCAGTTGACGTCTGTAGTGTCGTTTTGTACACTCAATAACCCCCTGATCCATGGGTTGTAATAGACTTGTGACATTAGGCGGCAAAAAGAGGCATTTAAATTGGCCCTCGTCCCGATCATAACATTCAATGGGTGGACGAGTTGGAGCATTGTCAATGATGAGCAACACTTTCCCCGTTTTTCCAGTTTCTTTTTTAAATTTTTTTTTACTTCAGGGATGAAAGTTTTATTGTACTATTCCAAAAATATATCACTCGCCATCCATGCACTTTTTTGGTTGGTGTAAGCCACTGGTAAATGGTTTACCTATCATTAGTAAAGGCAGCCGATGGGTACCTGTAGAGTTAGCACAAACAAGGATTGTTACTCGTTCCTTGCTTACTTTATGCCCTGGAGCACTTTGTTCTCTTTTGGATGCCAAAGTCTTCCTCGGTAGGGCCTTCCAGTTTAACCCGGATTCGTCGGCATTGTAAACAAGTTCGGGATCATAGTGTTTAGTCTCTTGTTTAAATGTTTCCACAAACTTAATGGCAGCTTCACGGTCGGCAGAAAGTTTTTTCTCCCGCTACGTCTAATTCTCGAATGCCATGCCTAGATTTAAAATTCCGAAGCCTAAACCCCTGGCTTGCCTTAAAATCAGTCACACCCATTTTTTCGCTAAACATTCGAGCTTTTTCACATAAAATTTGTCCGGAAATAGGTTGCCCACTTGACCGTTGTTGAAGAAACCACGTAAAAACAGCGTTCTCAATAGGTTTAACTTTTAGCGTGCTTCATCACTTTTCTAGATGAACATCCATCTTCACTTTCCAATGCACTCACGAAGCTTAAAATTTTTGCTTTGTTAGCTTTAATGTCACATATAGTCGCAGCCCCTACGCCAAACCGCTCTGCTAGTTTCTTACCTGCGACGCCTTTATTTAACTGATTAGTAATTTCCACTTTATCGCTGAGAGAAAGTACAACTCGTTTACGTTTTGCACTCATCGTTAATGATTTTATAATATCAGGCTATGCAACACTACACACATCAACGCAACTCTCAAGGTACAACGCAACTCGACTGCTAAATACACACGCGAACGGAACTGGCATACGGCTCAAGCGCACTGACCGGCGGGCGGCGAGACTGCAGTCGATGTGCAGGTGGAAGGGCGGGGTGTTCTAAATATAGCATGCGGGAGTCTCGTTACCACGGTAATGGCACGTACTCCTGGCGCGCCGGGTTCCTGCCCCTGTCTACGTCATGGCACGTTTCGTCGGGCGGGCGCCGTCACTGTTATTTGACGACTTTCAAATTTTACATAATTTCACCGAGTCGTGATTCGGATAATTGGGGCCCGTAGGGGGACGTCTTACTCTGACGTTTAAAGGTTGGCGACCTTTCGTACCCCGAGCTAGTGCCAGACACATCTCCAATCCTGGCACTTTTCCCTGTCCCATCCATAAATCCTACCTATTCCTAATTCCTCCCTTTTCCTGACTGGATCGTGCTATTGTTTGCGGGGAGTGCTTGAACTGCTACACTCTGAGAAGGTGTAGCAGAAGAGAGCTGATGTGAGCTTGCTCTGCCGAAGCAAACGGTAGTATGAATCCTGGTGCCAGCCACTTCGGTCCCTGGTCAGGAAGTGATTATTGGACAGAAATGTCGGAGATTTCTGTTGCCACGTGCGAGCCCGAGTCGTGCGTGAATTCCCGACTCGGTTAAACGAGATAACATCGGGCCCCGGGGAACTGGGGTAGGGTGCCCTGCCAAGCTTTGGCTGACAGGTTCCCGAGGGTATACCCGTTCCCGATGTCTCGGCCTGCACCTTTAATCACGATGCGCTGGTTCAAATATTGAATGGCTACATTAAACCCTTCTCAAGCAAATGATAGAGTTGTAGAAAGAGATTCTATGGATCTGGAAAAGAAGCGTGCTCTCTCTTCAGAATCTGAAGAGGAAACAAACAAACAGAGAAAAACTGCAGACAAGAAAATTAATATTCAAAATCTTCCCACCCCACTTTTTCTAGTATTCAAACACAAAGACGATACTCAGAACTTGGCAAAGGTGAGCCCCTTCCTTGTTAACAAGGCTCTAGTCGGAGTGGGCGGCTCGCCGTCTTCTGTTAGGAAGCTCCGTAATGGAAGCATCTTGGTAGAGGCTGCGAACGCTCCACAGGCTCAGAAATTTCTCTCCATGAGATCCTTTTACGACAAAGTAGAAGTCGTTGTCCATCCTCATGAGACATTAAACTTCTGCAAAGGAATTGTATTCTGTCGCGATATGTTATGTTGCTCAATTGAAGAGTTGAAAGAAGAACTGAAAGATTGTCTTGTGACTGATGTGGTGAGAATAATGAAGGTTGAACACGGTGTACCGACACCTACACCAGGTCACATTTTGACTTTTGCCCTTCCTCACCCACCAGCCACAATTAGAGCAGGATATCTTTCTCTACAAGTTCGCCCATACTTTAGAAATCCTCAGAGGTGTTATAGATGTCAACGTTTTGGGGCATTCGAGCAAAACTTGCAATAACCCTGAAACATGTAGTCTTTGTGGAAAAAGTGGTCACAGTGACAAGGACTGTGCCGGTGGCGAAGAACAGTGCGTCAACTGCAAGGGCAAGCATCCTTCAAGCTCTCGCAGCTGTAAAGTATACATAGAAGAAAAGGAAGTGCTAAAAATAGTCACTAGCGAGAAATTATCTTTCGGCGATGCTCGTAAAGAATATAGGAAACGACTTGGGCAAACCCCGAAGAAGGACGTATCCTATTCTCAAGCTGCCTCTGTCCCTGTGCAACCGAAACCGTGTTCTTCCTGCTCAGCTCTGGAAGGCATGGTTAGAGAACTAACCCAACAGGTTGCTGCTTTGGTACAACAACTTAGTGCCAAGTCCTTCCCATATATTGGAGGCACTGATATACCAGACCTTGCACCTTCTGTGTCTGTAAGACCGGCTATACCTAGTCAACCCAAGGGACGGAACACTTTAAACAAGCAACAGTCTACTGAAGGCCAGGTTGCTGCTCAATTTTTAAAAACCCCTAATGCTGGAAGTTCCAGCGTGACGGGAAAGAAAGATATATCTCCGGAAGTACGCCAAAAACTCGTTTCTGGGATAAATCAAAAAAATTGCCTCTAAAGTGGTCGAACGGTCAAAGGGTGCCAACAGAACCCCTCCCTCATACCAGTCCTCCAAATCCAGCCTAATGGAGGAGGATTTGTTTGATGACGACCTTAGGCCACATTCAGAAATTGAAAAAACTACTGTAAATTTTAAACAAAATCAAGGAAAAACAAAAAACAAAATTACTTTTAAAACCTAATTTTATATGAATATTATACAATGGAATATTAACGGACTGTGAAGCCATCTGGAAGACCTGAATCTACTAGCATCACAAATAAAACCAAATATCATATGTATTCAGGAGACCAAGCTTCGCCGTGCATGCCAATTTTCCATCAGGGGATGGGATATCTTCCGCCATGACAACCATAATGACGGACATGCATGTGGAGGAGTTATGGTTCTCGCGAATCCTTCTCTGAATACAGTGGAGGTACCTTTGAACACACCTCTACAAGTAATATGCATAAAGATTGACATACCGTTTAAATTACATATCTGTTGTGTTTATGTCCCCCCGCCACCAGAATGTCTTCCAAGAGAAGATCTAGCGGACCTTATTAATCAATTGCCTCGTCCTTTCGTACTTGTGGGGGATTTCAACGCCCACCATCGTTTTTGGGGCTCTACTACTTGCTCTCCAAGGGGCAACATGGTTTCCAAGGTCCTTGACGATCTGAATCTTGTTTTATTAAACGATGGCTCGCCAACTTATCTTTGCCCGAGAACAGGTTCCTGGTCAGTATTAGACCTAACCGTGTGCACACCACAAATTGCTTACCGCTTCGACTGGTCAGTTTCCTCTGACCTTTACGGTAGCGACCATGCACCGGTCATAATTAAAGTTCTCGATAATCCAGGTAATGTGCCCCAAAGACCTAAATGGGTACTTGATAAGGCAGATTGGGGCAAATTTAAACAAGTTTTACAGGCACCAGATGTTTCAACATCAATAGACATAGACTCCGCCGTTAACAAGATAACTGTTGCCATTTCAAGTGCCGCTCTGGAAAGTATTCCAAAAACAAAAGGAATCACAAAAAGAAGAAACGTACCTTGGTGGACAGAAGAGTGTAGGATATCGCTTCGGGAGCGCAGGAAAGCCTTGCGGATATTTAATAGATCTCCGACCGAGGAAAACCTCGCACGATTTCGTCTTGCCAGAGCTAAAGCTCGTCTCATATTTAAAAGATGTCGACGAAATTCGTGGAAGGAATTTACTTCCTCGATTAACCGTACCACCCCTTTATCTCTGGTGTGGAGGAGACTAAAGGCAGTTTGCGGAAAACAGCCACCTCTGCCTATTCTTGGCTTAAGGGTGAACGACATCATATTAACCGAGCCTAAAGATGTGGCAAACGCTCTGGCCTCGTCTATTTCTAACGTATCGAGGACGACGTCCTACAGTCCTTTGTTCCAGCGATATAAAGTACAACATGAAGCACAGCCCATAAATGAAAATAACTATATAAGTCCCTTAAATTTATTGTTTTCCCTTGACGAACTAGAATCCGCTATTTCTCCCATTATAAACTCAGCTCCCGGTGCTGACGACATCCACTACGCCATGTTGAGAAACCTTCCTGTAGAGGTTAAAGCGTGCCTCTTGTCCCTTTTCAATAGAATTTTGCAAGAACGCAGCTTTCCAAGTTCATGGCGCAACTCTCACGTTGTACCATTATACAAACCTGGCCAAGACAAGTTCTCCCCTGCTAGCTACAGGCCTATCTCGCTTACCAGTTGTCTTTGTAAGATACTGGAGCGGAATGGTTAAATCGTAGACTGGTATGGTTCCTAGAACACAATAATCTCCTGTCTCCACAGCAATGTGGGTTCCGTCAAGGCCGTTCAACTCTAGACCACCTAGTATGTCTGGAATCGTCAATCCTGAATGCTTTCCTTGAACGGAGGCAACTTGTTGCTGTATTTTTCGATATAACAAAAGCGTATGATACAGCTTGGCGTAGGGGAGTTATAAATACCCTTTCAAATTGGGGCGTCGGCGGTAATATATTATATTTTATCAAAGGTTTTATGGATGAACGTTCTTTTAATGTAAGACTAGGAACTCATTTGTCCGACATCAAAATTCTTGAGAACGGTATACCTCAAGGGAGTGTCCTTAGCTGTACTCTCTTCGCTGTGGCCATAAACAGCATCACTTCCTGCGTCAGAGCTCCTGTCAGATGCTCTCTATTCGTAGATGACTTTGCTGTGTTTGTCCCTGCCAGGAGGCTGGCTACTGCAGAGAGGTACCTTCAGCTCACCATCCACCGTCTTGAAGATTGGAGCAACCAAACCGGATTTTCTTTTTCTCCTTCAAAGACTAAATGTATAACTTTTTCTCGACTGAGGAACGTCACTGATCCAACTCTTAGGATAAATAGAATAATAATCCCAGCGAGTCGCTGTGTGAAATTCCTCGGGTTGTGGTTTGATTACAGACTGACGTGGGTTTCGCACATTAAAGAACTTAAAGCGAAATGCCTAAAGAGACTTAACGCGATGAGAGCTTTAAGCGGAACGAAGTGGGGTGCAGATAGAAAGTGCATGCTTCAGTTTTACAAGGCATATATTCGATCTTGTATTGATTATGGATCCCAGGTTTATTCTTCTGCCAAGCCAACAGCCCTTAAAATGTTGGACTCAATCCATCACTCTGCCATCAGATTGGCTACTGGGGCTTTTCGTTCCAGCCCCGTTGTCAGTCTGTTAGCTGAGAGTGGTGAGCCATCCCTATCTTTGAGACGTGTTCAATTGGCTATGAACTATTTTTTAAATTTAAAATCAAGGCCAGAAAATCCGGCCTTCGAGGTAGTCCTAGACACATCGCTTGCTCCCTTGTACCACAATAAACCTAATGCCCCCGCACCTTTTGGCATTAGAATCCTGTTACATCTCGCAGAAGTGGACATGAGAGCGATTGATGTTGAAGTATGTCACGAGATGGATAGGCCACCATGGACAGTGAGAACTCCCAATGTAATACTGTCGTTATTACAGTTGGACAAGCAAGACGCATCACTGTTGTCCACAAGCGCCTGTAGAGAAATTTTGTCATCCTGTTCACCCTGCGATGTCATCTACACGGATGGCTCAAAGAGTGAGGCAGGAACGGGTTGTGCCTTTGTAACTTCCAATAGAGAGTACAAATTCTGCCTCACTCCTGAATCTTCAATATACACAGCAGAACTAACAGCTATATTGAAATCGTTAAATATTGTATGTCCAAGAACAAATAGGGTGGTAGTGTGCTCGGACTCGTTAAGCGGTCTTCTGGCTATCAAGGACATGTACTCCAAACATGTCCTGGTTCGTAAGATCCGCTACGCTTTGAGCGAGATGATGTCGCGGGGTATCGCAATTACGTTACTATGGGTACCGGGACATACCGGAATACCTGGTAACGAGATCGCAGATAGGGCAGCAAAGGAGGCAATCTCTCTGACTCCATGTACTAGGCGATCAATCGCGTCCGATCTAAAGCCAATTGTAAAGTCACGACTACAACATCAGTGGAATATATCGTGGGATCAAGTGGCCAATAACAAACTTCGGCAGATTAAATACACAGTAAAGCCTTGGTCGACTGCTTACCGCACTAACCGCAGAGAGGAGGTAGTACTGTGTCGACTCCGTATCGGACACACTCGCTTCTCTCACGGTTTCCTAATGAGTCGTGGTGATCCACCGCAGTGTGCGGAGTGTAATATGGCGTTAAACGTCAGCCACGTGTTGATAGACTGCCGCCTCTACGCCGGGCAGAGGAGAGCACATCGTTTGCCAGGCCGGTTAGATGAGTTGCTTGGTGACAAAGAAGATGTTTTAACAAAGCTCTTTAGTTTTCTGGAGAGCACCAAATTAATGTCCAGAATATGAGTGATATAGTACCTGATTAGTTTTAGTAAACATTTTAACCGCTAGTTTTAGGTAAGGGTGAGCCCTTTTACAGTTCACCCCTGAGTTGTTATTTAGTTTTAAGGCTTTTAACTAGCACCGCCTAGGTGCAATCTTTTAAATTTCGTTAGAAAATTTATGTGTTTTCATCAAGGGTAAACCCCTTTACAGTAAAAAAAAATTAAAAAAAAAAAAATTCTGTGAGGTGAGAGACACCACTATCTTAATATGTAGGTGTCACGTAAGGAGACGGGCACTTTTGTCCTTCTATTGATTTGTTATTTATTATTGGTGAGGGTGGGTCCCTTTACAACCTTCCTTCACTAACTTACCTAGTTTTAGCATTAGATTTTGTTATATTTATTATCGTTATTATTTATCTGACATATTTTAACTATCGGGCCCCTTTACAGCCCCTCGGTTAATTTTGTTATTTAGTTTTAGTCCTCCGTCCACTGTTGTTGTTTTTCTTATAGTCTTAATGTGATAATAATATTATTTGACACAGCGATCCGCTATTTATTCCTTGTACTGATAACGTGACACCATATTTCAAAGTGTAGGTGTCCGTTAACCCTACGGGCATTGATAACCTGCGTGTTAAAAGTTGTAAATTGTTCTTTGTAGATCAGTAGCATACATAGATAAGTACAAAACATCCTGTAAAATTTCAGCTTGTTTATCTTTAGATACTTTCAAGAGAAAACGGTCATTTGTGTGAAAAATGCAAAATATTTCGGGGAAAACGCAAAAAAACCAAAAAATCTAGTATAAAAAGTATATTTTATCACAATACCTGAGCTCTAAAACCCTCCAGGAACTAATGTTCATCATTCTCCTCTTCCTCTCCAAGAGCACTCCTTTCTTATCTTTCACTCAACTTTCCCTGGCATCATTTTCCCTGCCGCGTGTTTCAGCTTTCTCGTATCGAACGGTGTCGATCCGCGCCGTAGGAGCCGTCATGAGTGTTTTCTTACCAATGTCTGCGATTCCAAGCTCCTGCAGAACCCCAGTCTTCCTACACTTGCCATCATTTAAACCACAATGACAGCATCTCTGACCCCCTACTAGCTAGAGTATCTATCCTACAAACACTTTTTTAGGGATTCTCGTCCAAACAACATTATTGAACAGACTCGTTCACATTTTGTGTTTTTTCCCATGCAAACATTTGCTTAGGCAAATGGATTGGCCAAGGCTTGGTAAATGGGCTTAACAGCTAGCATTACAGCCTCAGGATTGATTTTTTTGTGCTTGTAAGCTTCACCTTTTAGCTTTGCGCTAACTTATACTTTTGCACCAAGTCGTCGGAGCCTCTGGACACATGTTGATGCAATGTTTCGTGATTGTCATCAGTGGCCACACTTATGGAAATATATGCCCAAGATGCTTTTTTCCATGTTTTGAAGATCATCACAATTTGTCTCTTATAAGCCTTCCCATAGAATCCTTGAAGTTCATCGATAACTTGACCGTTAGCCTACCAAGCTCCTTTTATAGGCGTGCCATCTATAAAGGCGTATTGCCTATTTTTGTTTCAGCTTTCGCATCCTATGTCCCCACCCTCTTCCTTACATGACCAATACACTCTAAAATTTTTTATTTCTTGTCCCCTATGTTTTTTTGTGATTTTACTTCTTCAAAAGCTTTAGAGTCTCCGTCACCAAAAAAATTTACGTACACGTTACTTTCCGTTTACACTAATGAGCGACCAAACATGGTCACTGCCGCACAAGTTTCCATGCCGCCACTAGATCCCTCATAAATTTTTCTTACCATAGACTATTTTTTTGAGCTTCACTTTTTACTTTAGTGCGTCCACTACAAAATTTGTCATTACTTCCACACCAAAACTTTTCCGGTATCCATGGACGTCACGTTCTCTTAACCGTTCTTGGAAACAAAGCCCGTCTTTGCCATCTTCCGTCGAATGCTATACTTAAGTTCTCGTTCCCTTTTCTTCAATACCTTTGTTATTTTCTCTACAGCAATTTTAGTGGCATTAGCCATAGATTCCTCCTGCAACAACCTCTATAAGCCTTTGGAAGTAACTGTTTGTGTAGTTCCTTGACGGGCCTGTACTTGAGAAAGGTAAATTTTGAGCATGGCACACAACATATTCCCAGCTTCCAACCCTTTACCAATACATCTAAGACCGTAGAAGAACCGAATGTTGGTTTCAATCATACTAGAGTCTACATTTATAGGATGTCCAAAAGAAACTTCTCATCACAGCGAGGCACAACGTAAACGTTAGCCTACTCTACCAAACCATTAGCGGATCGGGGTTCCCATTTTTGCGATAAAAGTGAACCGAGTCCCCACACTGTTTACCAAGCTAACATTGTTCAAAATAGCTTTTAGCAAACTAAAATCTACAATTATGTTCTCACTTGAAACTTTCAAACTCAATCATACTTAGTGGCACTGCTACCTATTTCTTTACTCCGAAGAAACTGGGTGGGCACTACAACATTGGAGTAGAAGGCCGAGGCCCTAACTGTTGAGCTCTTCATCTGTGGAAACTGAAGTAAACCTTTTATAAAACCCTATTACCTTTTATTGGTACGATTTTTTAAAAGATTCCTTAGGTCTAGGTCATTTAATCTGACTCAAAGATCACTTTGAAATAAACTCTAAAAACACAGAGTTCACTTCCAATAATAACAAAATATTGTCAAACAACAAATGCTTGCTAGGTATACAGAACATTTTACAATAACAAAACAAGCAGACATCTGTCAAAACTGCTAAGGTCATAGAGAAACAAAACCTAAGAGTAAGTAAATAATGAATCAGTAAAATCAGCACTATAAAAGCTTAACACTGGATACAGCCGTCAATGGCGTTGCAGAGGCAATTTCAAAAAATTTATTTGAAGTCATTTAGAATATTTTTTGGGAGTGATAATATTAATATCATTGTATTCCGAAATGTCAAACTAACAATAACAAAAATACAAAAATAAAATGTTAAAAATAAATTTTTTTTGTCTCAAGTCCCCTTAATTTCAAAACCAGCAATGCTCTTACACGTTCGAAACATGATATAATATTAAGTTTAAACTTTGATACTATTAAACATGAACTTAATAATATCGTACCTGAATGTATGCCTACTTACGTTTTTTACTAATTTGTATAGGACTTATCCATCATCATGTTGGCATTTTACCAAGTAATATATGGACTTACAGATCCTTAAGATTGTGTGCGGAGCCGCGGGTAACAGCTAGTTAATTATAATACACATACCTCTTTATTTACTGAAATATCACATGATAACACCAAAAAGCATACAATAACATAATATTAATAAACTTTATCACTTTTATACTTTTATTTTACGTACAATGGTACATTTCGGAATCTTGATCCCCATCTTCAGGTACAAATAATGTTAAAGTTAAAAAACTAAAAAGTTTTTTTTAACTTAACTTATTTGTACCAGAAGATGGAATCAATGATTCCGAAATGTACATTGTACGTAAAATAATAGTATAAAAGTGATGGAAAGGGTATATTAATATTATGTTATTATTAAACACTTTTAGAGGCTACATCCTCTCACATGGAAAAAGCATACAGTTACACATAATACAGGTAATACATTACTAAGGGACTCGTCTTTCGTTAAATACATTACAAATAAAAACCGTAATAAATAAGGACTATTTACAGTATAGTCTCATACCCAAACTTTTTTGATAACGATATGGATCAAAGCATTTAAAAGTTTGAAGCCGAGGATATGGTTACCAAGGTAAGGTTTAAAATGAGTTGGAATCATATCTCTCTTGTTTGGGAGAAATCAGTTTAAAACACAAATCTTTCATTTAAATCAGCTTTTTCATCAATTACAAACCAAATGCGTATTAGTTACCTCAAATATTTGTTGTTACATAACAGGACTAACCAAAATTAACCAATGATCTAAAATAATGCTAATATTAATCTATGCTGTATGATGCTAACCTAATAGTAATTGGAGGAAATAGACTATTATAGAAGAAGCTATTTTTTTTTATTTTTTCCCTAACACGAGGAAAATCTATTATCGCTCAGACAAAGCTTTATCAGAAAAATCCTTCTTATTAAATGGCTCAAAAACACATTACGTCTCATTTGCATAAAGCATTGTAAAAGTAACTGGGAACATAACTTACAAATAACAACATACAAATACGAGAGATGGAGAAAACAAGTTCCTGAGACTTATTATTGACAAAAATCTAAGCTAATGTGATCATATCATTTTCCATTTCAAAAAAAAAATCCCTCTGAATGATATGCCTTACAAAGAATATCTTTTTAGTTGTAATTTGGAGAACTAAAAAAATAATTACTTTTCTCTAATTTGCATTCCCATGGTTTGTATCAATATACGGGATAAGGGCACTTCACAAACACAAAACTATTCAAATTTTCATGAATAATAACGGGTTTATATTGCTCGTTAATATTACAAGCAAAATAAATGAGCCGAGTAAATCTTGTTTGGACCGCATTTTTATAAAATCCAAAAATATAAATATACATTTACGAGGTACTGCACGAGATGATGTCTAACCGATCATTGTGTTCTAGGTTTAAATATAATTAATAAATCGTATAAGCCAGATAAAATCAATAGTTTTTGTAACACGTAATTTTAAAACAAAAGTGGATTATGATTTATTACGGCACAGACTATCTGAAGTAAATTGGAACGAACTGTATTCAATAAGGCATACTGAATACGTCATTGAAGCCTATATCTCTGTAGGCTGACACAATAAAAATTAATCATTAAATGTGATTCTAAGCTCTACTATCGAAAAATACTGGGCCAATTCGGCTAATTCTTTTTTTGCAATATTCGTTGGAGTGCGATAAAGGTTTTTATGGAGAGAAAATCGGAAAAAGATTTCTGGAATATTTTAGAATTTGGAATAATGGTTATAATATTTTATTATTGACATAAAATAATCCAAATTTAACAATAAACACCTTGAACTGAAGCTTAACAAACAGACAGAAACAATTACACTTACATTTTAGAAAATAATAACTACAAAGTGTTCGATCAGTAGTATTATGCCGAATGGAAAAGCAAAATTACTATCTAATGTTTATTACAGATTTTACATTGATAGGTAAAATTTGTAATAACAATTTTAAACTATGTAATGTATGGGAAATAATATTTTAATGTTATTATAAATGCTACATAAATGCACAGAGCTGTGAATGTTTGCACGTAAAGTACTCAAAACTGGTACTTTGACTTACTATATAATAATTATTATTATTATATATTAATTATTTATAATTAATTATAGTTAATAATATTAATTATATTTATATATAATTAATATTATATAATATTTATATAAATATAATCAGGATAAATTATTTATCCTGATTTCTGGAAAAACAGGGTAATGGATACAAATATACCTCAACGACTCATTCTGAAAGAGAACACAAATAATGTTATCTCGCAAAGTTTATTATAATCGATTATTTCAAAATTTGAAATGAAAATAGTTGAAACAATTGTATGTTATAACCCTTATACCGGAATAGGAACAAAAGCGACCATAGTAGTAATTTTAAGCTTTTCTATGCATATATTTTGTTGATCGGGGTAAAAAAATCTAAATCAAATATATTACCAGAAATGTTGTGAACCGGAAATAGACGCTGTTTTTCATGTAAGTTATCATTCGAAACCTACATGTGTACATATTTTCTAGATCGGTGCAACAACGCAAACTCAACTATGAAACTGTAAATTAATTAGAAAATAAGTCAATTTAAACGGCTGAAATAGATACATTAAACCATAGTAACTTTTCAGCCTCACGAAGGTATATTTATTTTCTTCGGCGTAATAAAAAGGAAAACCAAATTATGGCATTTGAAGTATCTTTGACCGGAAATAGATTACAAGGGTCATTAGTAGACGTTTTGACAAAAGTACGGCTTGAAAACCAACATATGTATATATTTTCTTTATAATTGCAAGGCAAACTGAACTGTGGGAAGAGGCGCTTTTAGACCATTCGTTGGTAAAAAGGCCGTAGACCGTCTTTTAATTTCTTCGTATTTCTTAAAGGGACAATAAGACTAATTCGCAGTTTTGGTAATTTCAATTTGCGTTTAAGGTGTAATAACGTGCTCATACACATTTAATTTACTAAAACAAATATGTAAACACATGTAAACATATGTAAAACATATGTAGACACACAACATACTTAAATAGAACATAATAACAGCAATAATTTAAATTAAAGAAATTGATGAGTTTTAACTAATAATCTTGCCTTTTACGTGGAAAAACCAATTATCAGCTCTTAAGATAGACAATACAAACTATAACTAAGCTAGAAATAAACTAAAAACTGAAACAGAAGATTCAATCTTTATTTACCTATTCAGCACACTCTACACAAACACTTTTTGAATGGTCGGGACACACCCACTTGTTGCACTTGAAACATGATTTCCTCGAGGTCTTGTTCCTTCCTCTGCCGCAGAGGTAACATCTCCCTTGTACAGCTGTTCTCCGAGGTTGAGGTTAACCAAGTCCTTCGTTGTGTAGCTTCAATAGAAACTTTCCCCTTGTTCTTATCTGTTTAGGATCATGTCAAGGCTAACTCGATGCTTAATGTGAGGTTTCATTAGTTGAAATGACAGGTTCTTCAATAAGTCTAATCTGTTTACAAAAGCAATGTTTTGGTTTGCTTATAGACATTCAACGCATTAACATCTCCAACGTTGAGTATGTAGAAGAAGAGAGTCAATGCCCAACGTCTTGAGTTCCTGGAAACATCATATTGTCGAGAATATCAACACCATATTTTGTGTCGTTATAGTCAGTAACTATGACTGGCTTCTTGTCATCCCCAGTTGCTTCATTGATTGCAGCATTGTCATGCATAGAAGAGATCATCAAAACAGCTTTGTTTTTCTTTGGCACATAAGACACCAAAGTGCAGTTTTTCTGGAAGCCAAAAACGCTACTTTTATTTGTCTCTTTGACTCGGTTAAGAAATTTGGAGGAAACAAAGATTTCCCTGACTGCAGTGAAAATGTCAGTTGATTTTCGTTCTTCTCAAGTACGAATGTCATCAAACCTGAGGCAGTGTAGTAAAAGTTTAAAAGGGTTCAAACTCATTGCAGCGTTCACTAATTCCACTTCAGTACCACTAGTGTTGTCCCACATATCAAACAAGTTCCTTCTTCCACCTTTTAGAGCACCGGCAATGTACAAAATTCCAATCAGGGCTTTCAGTTCACGAACATCTGTTGGCCTGGAATCTCTCTCTCTATTTCAAAGTTGGGCCTAATTTTGGCAATATAAATATTGGTGTATTCAACAATTTTTGATATAATTTCTTCGTCGATCATATTCAAAAAAGCCTGCTCAGGTGTTTCAACTAACCTAGCATTACCTTGCGGTCCGGGTCTGTGGAAGATTGGGAGGATGTTGTGCCTAGGAGTGCGGGATGTTCTTGGTGTTTGTGGGTAAATATACCATCTTGTTTCTCGATCTCTTCCTAAATAAAATTCAGGGTTTACAAATGGAACTTGCAGTGGAGCCTGTGGACGGGGTAGCGGAGATTCGACCTCTGGTGCCTGTTCTTCAGGGCCTCCAATTTCTGCCACAATTTCCGAAAATATCCATTTCATGAACACTAACATCTTCAGAATCAGAACGTCTTTCAACTTCAGGTCTGGGGTCATCTTGAACTTCAATATAATCAGTTTCTAGTTCGTCGGGATCTTCCTCACTCACTATACAGTCAATGTCTTCCTCCGTTTCAGCTAACCAACGTCGTAACTGTTCATCGTCAGGCATTGTTATTTTCTAACACAAATATATACTTTTTAAACATGAGACCAATGTCAAAATTGTTTGCAATAAAATCACAACACACCTCACTCAGTGAAAAAATGGAACGTGGATGCTCGCGTGGAGTGCAGTGGAAATCCAAAACTGTAGCGCTAGAGAAATAAATCAATAGAAAATAGACGAGTGCGTAAACGCAGTTGCCACTAAACTGAAGGGTGCCGAGGGAGTTAGGGAGAAGGTATTTGACCGCTCAAGGTCAGCAGTGCTGCCAACTGCTTTTTGTTTTAAGGAAAAGAAATACCTGGAGTGCTACTGCACTCCGCGCGAGCATCGGAGTGTTAAAGTGTACTCGTAGACCAGCCGCATATACATGTTCCAATCTACAACTGTATTATGGTTCATGTGTAGTTCGTTTTCACAAAACTTCACAGAAGTATATTCCTTGCTCCAATAATATATGAATAGAATTATCGTTTTGTACTTAAGACGAGATCCTGTTAAAAAGTATCCGCTCGTACAGGCTTCTATTCTCGACACTCGCGTTTGGAACACGACCGACGGTCTTGAGTGTCAGTGAGCCGTAATGGCATGTCATGTTTATTAGTACACAACCTCGGGTTGTGCAAAACACTTCTCAATTTCGAAAACCGCACTGCCTTTTCTTTACTGTCGCACTCACTAGCAAGAGCAAGCCGTAGCATATTCATACTTGCGGAGAAACAGTGATCTGAACCGGCCACCGGGCGCAATGTTGCTTATCTTTATCGCTAAGCGATAAAATAAGGCTAGCATGCTTCTTAGAGGATCAAAAAGAACCGGATTTTATACCATTTTTATACTCTAAAATTAAAGTAAGAACACATAATAAATTGATAAAAGAAATTGAAAATTGTGGTCAATTAAGTACTATTAAAGGAACCATATCTTATTCCAAAAGTGATGTATTTTAAAATAGTTTTGAATCAACTTTAAATTTGGACAATTTGAAGCAGTTGGTGATTTAGCACATTTCGGCTTAGGATTCTTTGAAAATGTAAATTTTCTAATCTATAAAGGTGGATTTTACATTAGTTTCATAAGAGCTGAAGATGAAGATGCGATATTAACCTCTTACGGCCCAAATTATTTATTTGTCACGAAAAAAAATCTTTTACCAAAACTTTTTGGTATTAATAAACCTTTTAAGATGACTACTATTTTTTTTTAAATTTTTATTTGTATATTTAGGGGTTGTTTAAGGTTTGTTGCAAATTAGCAACATTGGGCATAATGTAAAATAAGCTCAAAATGGGTATGTAACAAAAATGAAACAGTGGGTTATAATAGAATAATGTTTATTTACATGAAAGTTTTCATTGTCAGGGTAATATATTAACAGTTTTTAGAAACTTGCTAATAAAAACACTCTAGTAGAGTACACAAACATAATAAAATAAGTTTAGGCATAAACCAGATATGGTTAAGCTCATGTGTGAAATGCGGTGAAGCAATTGCGAGCTTTTGTCAAGCAGAGATGAACACTGCACTTGATGCACTTCACCACAGTTATTCCTTTGCATTGTGGGTTTTTGCAACGTTGTCGGTCCTCTGTGATTTGAGGCCAGTGTGATGTCTCATCTCTTCTAGTAGTGGGCTCTGGAATTGGTTTGGCTGGGCCACGTTTCTTCTTTAGATTGTGTTGCATATCAATCTGATCTGCAGATGGTCTTCCTCTTTTCTTTTCTGTGTTCTTCCTTTGTTTTAGAAGACTCTCGGCCACACTTGATTTGAAATCCAATAAGTCCATTATGTCTTTTTTAGTTAATTTTTGCTCTTTGCAACTTCTTCGGTAAACAAGCCATGAGTTTACGAGTGTGAGATCCATGAAGTGGAGTAAAAACTTTAGGTACCATTTCTTGGATTTTATTTTTATTCTGTAGTATGCAATCAAGCCATCCAAGAGGTCTACACCTCCCATAAATTTGTTGTAAGTTACTACAGCTTTCGGGCATGGAACAAAAATTTCCTTTGACGATTTCCTATCATATCTCTTAACTTCTGTCAATGGAAGCGCACTTTCAAAAGTCGAAACTAAGGTTACTCCTCTGTTGTCAAACCATTTGATTGCTCTCACCTCAATGTCATCTTTTTCATGTTTCTTTTCTTCAAATGATCCTCTTCCTTGTGCTTTCATTTCTTTATCTTTGGGGAAGTTTAATCCCGGAAACCGACCAGTCCTTATGGTAGATAATCCACCAATGCCTAGCTTAGAAAGTTCAAAAAACAGTGGCAATGAAGAAAACCAGTTGTCAAAGAAAAGTAGGTAATCTTTCTCCCTTGGAATGGTGTTGGCCATTTTCAGAACTATATTTGAGCTCGCCCCAAGATCAGGAAAACCAGGAACTGGCTGAATTTTCCCACAGTAAATTTCAAAGTTATATACAAGTCCTTTTGTATCACACAAAGCAAAGATTTTATAACCCCATTTTTTAGGTTTTTTTGGATTGTATTGTCGAAGTTTTGAGTTCCCCTTATAAGGAACAATCTGTTCATCAACACATAAGTGCTGTTCCTTGGAAATCATTTTGAATTTTTCCTTTAAATGATCAACCATGGGACGAATTTTGTAAAGTCTGTCACGCTCAGGATCATTTGGATTGTAGTTCGTGTTGTCATTCAAATGCAAGTTATTTTTTATTTCAATCCAACGATTTCGACCCATAACATCTGCTAATTTTGGGACTCTTGTCAAACTTGCCCAATACATCCTTGCCCTGGGAAGGCCAAAAATTGACATTGCAAAACAAATACCAATATATTGTTCGAGTTCATTCCTGGTCAAGTTCAATGGCTTGTTAGGATTTTTTTGAATTGCAAATAAATTTGACTGATCTACAATTCTATCAAGAATTGAGTTGTCAAAAAATTCTTTAAAGTATTCTATAGGAGAGGCACGCACAGTACTTTCAGGAAGTGTGTCTTTCCAGATAACAGGCTCTCTTACACTTTCGGCAGCATCCACATTTGTCCAAAGTGGGGGTGGAGGCTTATCTTTGTTGGTCTTCCTTGGTGCCTGCGTAGAAGTAGACGGTTCTTCCTCTTCTGCTTGACTTGAGGTTTCATTTAGAATTTCTGCTAAGTTGTCTTCTTCGGAGTTCATTTCTTCGTCTAAGGACAAACACAATTGAGTTAGATCATTATAATATTACATTTACATACACAAAGTAATAAGTATCACCAATAATGTCAATGAGCTGTGCTTACCATTATTGTATTTAGATTGCATAAATCTTTCCAGTCGGTTTGTGTGTGGGCAAGGTCTGGGTCGTAATCTGGGTCGGCGTCACTGTCGTCTGCACTATCATCGTCACTCGAATCAGGTGGCAGCATACAGCATTCCTCCATTTCTTCACTCGTGAGATAAACCGGAGGACGAGGATCCCTCCTTGATCGATTCATCTCTAATTACAAATATAGGTTTTTAGTTTTACAATAGCATAAATCTTCGAGACTCTTTTGTAATGAATTATGCTTATTTGGAAACAAATATGTACCTTGAAAACTAAGTTTATACCCAGCCATTATGGCCCAATGTTGCAAAAAATATACTAACAGATTTTCAGGTTTTGGCCCACTGTTGCATTAAAGACACAATGCGGAATCGAGAGTTTTCTAGGTTATGGCCCAATGTTGCAATAAAGACTCAAACGGTTTACGAGCTGTAAACTTTGAAAATTTGTGAAAACAACTTATGTAATCAATTAATATACTTTAATAATGAAATTCTCAACACCTAGTATTTTTTTGATTTAGCTAACCTTTTTTTGGGAGTATGGCTTCTCTAAAGCTGTTGAATTGCAGAGCATGTAAAATCCAAGAATCACAACAACAAGATGGCTGCCTCTGGACTACCTGTAGTCAGTGTAGCCAATGTTTTGTCACAAAATTTACCACCAGTATGTTGCAAAAACGTAACAATGGGATTTAAAGCGATATTTCACATCTAAAGTCCTAAAAAAAATTAAATGTGGTATGTTGCTAAATCGCAACATGGGGCCGTAAGAGGTTAAAAACAAAAACTGGAAATGATATGCCAGTTGATGGCAAAATTACAATTAACGAGTTTTTCATTAGAGTGCCGATGATTGATTACAAAACTGCAAGTAAAATTCGGTTGATTGATGAAATTATAAAAAGTCAAAACATTATGTTTAATTTTCTAGATTGGTAATGTATTGGACAAAAAGGTATTACTGGAACAACTTATTCGTTCGACATCACAAATATTTATAGAAATATTTTCAATCCCAAGTTCATTATTGTTGGTTTTCAAACAGATAGACAGAATAATCCAGAAAAAATCCTTCAAAGTTATATAGTTTGAATGTAAAAAATATGAGAGTAAAATTGAATGGTTCTTATTATCCAGATGAATTACAAAATTTAAACATTTCCGGAGGTCCTTTCAGAGTTAAGTGTCAGATGTATCAAGATTTTAAGAAATTTTACTGCAAAAATATGGAAATGTATTACAATCCCAAAGAATTTATAGCAAATAAGCCCATTTATGTCATTGATACAACAAAAAGTTTGACAAATATTTCTGATTCAAAGAACGATTTAATTATCAATATGGACTTTCAAAGTGCTGTTACAAATGCGATCTGTTATGTTGTTATTGTTTCTGAGAAATTTTGTATCATATGACGTAATTAAGAATTATATTAGAGAAATTCAATAAGAGAAATTCTTAATATATTCTTTTTTTTCTATTTACAAATAATTTTAAAATGTTAACTTAAAAAGTTGTTATAAGGATTGAATAAATAAAACACATTGAAGATATTTCAAGAAGTCGTTTTTTTAAAATCAAAGATGAACATTACTATCGTTCTAAAGACGTATTCACATCGTATTTGTACCACACACACGGCGTGTGCAAAGCAAGGTAATTGTTTGGTGTCACTGCTGTCCTTGTACCGCACACGGCATGCGCAAACCAAGGTCATCACAGGCGGAAGTGTTTCACTGACAGATATGATATGGTGCAGGCGTAGTGATTAATAAACATTAATTTCTTCTATCTGATCTGACAACATTGGTGACACCACTGTGGACTGTTGATCTTTCCAAAACAATCTGTATTCTTCATTCTTTCCCAACATAGTGTTTATTTCTTTTATTTATCTGTAGAAATTTGTGTACTGATATTGATAAGTTTTTAAGTCTAGGGTATTTGTTTATAAATTTTCCAACACTTATAAGATTCCTTGCATAACCATCACTTATATTAAAATTAATTTTCAAATGCCTTTTTCATGTCTCATCCCTACATTCAGCTTCAAAAAAACTTTGTTAAACGTAGAGATAGTGGCCATATACAGCATACATGTTAAAATGTTTTGCGATGCTTATTTTAAGCTTGTCACTACATTTAGTGAGGAAATTATAAATAGCAGTCCGATCTGATTGTAGTGGGAGTGGCTTTTCATTTACTGTTAATGAGTTAACTAAAAGACTTACAAGGTAGCTATGTAACTTTGATGGATCCTTAGCTGTAAAAGTTTTATCTTTCAGCAGCGATTCAATACTATATTTTGGACGTTTTGAAAGCACTAAATTACCACTATCATACTTCTGCTTAATATTATCAATACCACTTTGCTCAATTTGTAACAAAACCTTAACACACTCCCTATGGTACCGTTTTAAAGTATTTACTTGTTCAATTATATTAACTTTTTCTTCTATCACTACTATATTCAGTATGATAATAGTCATTTGATTACGTTGTGGATACTGTTGATAACAAAGAGTGACCACACCCAGTGTGAGTGATGTGCAGCGCACACTTATCACTACAATATACAGTATGAAAAATAGTCACTTGATTACGTTGTGGATACTGTTGGTAACAAAGAGTGACCACACCCAGTGTGAGTGATGTGCAGCGCACACTTATCACTACAATATACAGTATGAAAGAAGTCACTTGATTACGTTGTGGATACTGTTGGTAACAAAGAGTGACCACACCCAGTGTGAGTGATGTGCAGCGCACACTTATCACTACAATATACAGTATGAAAATAGTCACTTGATTACGTTGTGGATACTGTTGGTAACAAAGAGTGACCACACCCAGTGTGAGTGATGTGCAGCGCACACTTATCACTACAATATACAGTATGAAAATAGTCACTTGATTACGTTGTGGATACTGTTGATAACAAAGAGTGACCACACCCAGTGTGAGTGATGTGCAGCGCACACTTATCACTACAATATACAGTATGAAAATAGTCACTTGATTACGTTGTGGATACTGTTGATAACAAAGAGTGACCACACCCAGTGTGAGTGATGTGCAGCGCACACTTATCACTACAATATACAGTATGAAAATAGTCACTTGATTACGTTGTGGATACTGTTGGTAACAAAGAGTGACCACACCCAGTGTGAGTGATGTGCAGCGCACACTTATCACTACAATATACAGTATGAAAATAGTCACTTGATTACGTTGTGGATACTGTTGATAACAAAGAGTGACCACACCCAGTGTGAGTGATGTGCAGCACACACTTATCACTACAATATACAGTATGAAAATAGTCACTTGATTACGTTGTGGATACTGGTGATAACAAAGAGTGACCACACCCAGTGTGAGTGATGTGCAGCGCACACTTATCACTACAATATACAGTATGAAAATAGTCACTTGATTACGTTGTGGATACTGTTGGTAACAAAGAGTGACCACACCCAGTGTGAGTGATGTGCAGCGCACACTTATCACTACAATATACAGTATGAAAATAGTCACTTGATTACGTTGTGGATACTGTTGGTAACAAAGAGTGACCACACCCAGTGTGAGTGATGTGCAGCGCACACTTATCACTACAATATACAGTATGAAAATAGTCACTTGATTACGTTGTGGATACTGTTGATAACAAAGAGTGACCACACCCAGTGTGAGTGATGTGCAGCGCACACTTATCACTACAATATACAGTATGAAAATAGTCACTTGATTACGTTGTGGATACTGTTGATAACAAAGAGTGACCACACCCAGTGTGAGTGATGTGCAGCGCACACTTATCACTACAATATACAGTATGAAAATAGTCACTTGATTACGTTGTGGATACTGTTGGTAACAAAGAGTGACCACACCCAGTGTGAGTGATGTGCAGCGCACACTTATCACTACAATATACAGTATGAAAATAGTCACTTGATTACGTTGTGGATACTGTTGATAACAAAGAGTGACCACACCCAGTGTGAGTGATGTGCAGCACACACTTATCACTACAATATACAGTATGAAAATAGTCACTTGATTACGTTGTGGATACTGGTGATAACAAAGAGTGACCACACCCAGTGTGAGTGATGTGCAGCGCACACTTATCACTACAATATACAGTATGAAAATAGTCACTTGATTACGTTGTGGATAGAGTAGAGTGGGGCAAAAGCTTGCACTTAAAGTTTGACGGCAGCCTGTGACGAGTAAAATTATTAAAAAAAAAACAAAATTTTGCATACAGTAAGGTTAAGATGTTAACTATTGGATGACATGTTTTTATTAAAATATTGTAATAAAAACCTGCTAAAAAATGAAAATCTAAAAAGAAGTTTAAATGCGAACTTTTGCCCCGCTAGTGGGGCAAAAGTCCGCTTTAGGTGGGGCAAAAGTACGCATTTTTTATTTTGAAAATTTGTGTATTGATTACAAACTCAAAGTTAATTTTAGGTTCAAATACAAAATGGAGAAGTTTAAAAAACAAAATTAATACTTAAATTTAAAAAAAATTAAACTATTTTATACTAACTATAGTGAACTTACACTTAATTACTTTTACATTACTTACTAATATTAGTTAATCTGAATTTGTTGTCTTAGTAATAAATCAACACATATTATTAGTCTATACATATTAAGAAAATACAAAGGTATCTATTATTAGGTAGATATTATTTTGGATACAAAGTTACAACCTGATTACAAAAACTGTATCACAACCTCTTTAAAAGTTAGCAGTGGTCACAAATATATTGGCCTACACCTTCGTAGCTTGAACAGTCCTCATGCCACCATGATCCACATGAAAAGCACTGAACCCAGTCTTCAGTCGGAGGATCTATGTATTCTTCGTCACAAGCTGGGCACTTAATTTTTTGTGATGAGGTTGAAGGCTGCTCTAGGTCTACATTTAACGGAATGGGCTTCTTAGTTGGGACTTTAGCACGGGGTTTCCCCTTTTCTTCTTTCAACAATTTCTTTCTAGCTTTTTCTTTCAACGCCTCCTTTTTTATCTCTGTGGCTTCTAGAAGCTTATTTTTAAAGGGTGAACTTGTAAATATTTCAGATTTCATTTTTTTACTTTTTCTCTTCTGGACGCCTGTACGCTTCGGTAAAGGTGTTATCATTTGTGGGGACACCCAACGATTTTGATTTTTTTGACTGGTTTTGGGTGTAGTTTTCTTGATCGGTGTTGACTGTGTGTTGCTAGAAGTTTCTTGCTCAGCTATCTTAGGGTTAATAAGATTTTTATCACTTCTAGCAAAGTTCTTTACATCATTTTCTGCGAGGACCTGATGGTCAGCATTAACTGAGCAGAAATTATCAACAACATCCTCTTCCAGGACTTCATCGGGAGCACCAGACTCATCTGCACACGCTTGGCTTGGGTTATTTTCCTCCACTGGCTGATCTGTAACACTACTTGGGAGGAAGTCTTCCTCAGAAAAAATATCTTTATTGAAAGGAAAAATGCCGCAAACCTTAAAACCAGTTAACGCTTTTCCCATAGTAGCACTCTTTTCATATGCCTCAGCAAAGATCTCTGCGACCTGGAACTGGGTAATTACTCTACCTGGATAATTCAACAGCCATCTGTCACAAGATTGGGAAAAAAAATCTTTCAAAGACTTAAAGAAGCTCCTGTCAAGAGGTTGCATCCTATGGCTACTATGTGGTGGTAGAGAGAGAAGATGGATACTGTGCTGCCTACAAAATTCAATACTGATATGCGATCCATGATTATCCAGGACTAATAGAGCTGGATTTGTTTCATTTGATGCAACATGATTCTGGAAGTGTTTCAACCAAACGGTAAACAGATCGGAATTACTGTACTCAGAATCGGAACACATCATAATTGAATCAGGAGGAGCTCGATTCATGAGCTCTTGTTTGGCCCTTTTTCTGGCAAAGATTATGGCAGGGGGTATGTAATTTCCACTAGCACTCATTGAGCATATGACAGTGGTTAACTGACCTCTTTCTGCAGACGAAACTTTGCCGACACCTTTTTTCCTTGAATGGAAACAACTTTGGGTGTTTTGTTGGGTACTGTACTCATTCCTGTTTCGTCCATTTTGAAAATACAGGAAGCAGGAAATTTGTAGTTCATCAAGAGGTTTTCAAGGTTTGAAAAAAAGATCCACTTGAGGCTTGTTGAAGCCCATGATTCTAGCTATACTGGTCTTTGTTGGTGTGCGAAGGCTCAACTTGTGACCTTTTAAAAAACTCAAACCCCAATCTTTACCTGCCTGTTTGGTTTCCTTGTTGAAGGGATGTGGTATCCCGTTGGTGTCAGCATATTCATATGCCAATCGAAGAAGGTCTTTGAAGGTGAGTCCGTAAAAACATGTGTCTAACTTCTTACAGTGCTCCGCCAATTCTTTTTCTTGTTCCTCATTGAAGACTGACACGAAGCGCCCCAGCTTACTTACTCCAAAGCCCTAAAAAAAAGCTCGTGTCATTTGGCTGTATTCGGTATCTAGTTTTATCTCGGCCTGAACATTTTTTGTAAATTAGTAAATAAATTGTAATTGTAGTTAGTAAATTAGTGGGATATCGCATGTAGATCTAATTAATATAATCAAAATTATTAACGAAATGACTACCTGTTTCAGACGTTTCCGTAAAGCTGTATTCGATACTCCAAACTCCCTCGCTATCTGCCTTATAGAGATACCAGCTTCTAACTTCTGTCGTGCTATTTGTAGCATTCCTTCAGTTATTGTTTTCCGATCAATTTTTCTCTTGTAATTTCTGGGGAAAAAATTGAAATTTTTAGTATTGGAGCCTAAAAATAATTAAACATAATATATTTTCAACAAATTAAAATAATTAGTTGCTTTGGGAATAAAGAAATATTTTATTCCCTTAAGAATATTAGACCTATTAGTGTTTGTTCTTTTTAAACAAGTAACTATATCACGGTGGTGGGGCAAAAGTTCGCATGCGAACATTTGCTTAGTGCTACAATCTAGCGGAGAAATTGAGAACTGTCAATAGCATCACTGTACACGTTGTTCACTGAGCTTTCAGATTATATGCGGTTTTAATTAAAAAGTAAATGTTATCAGTCTAATTAACTGTTTGCAAAAACTCGAAATATTACATCAGAAAGTATTAATTTGTAACTTACCTCATAGTTGTATTATCAAGGTATCTGGAAGCAGGGCCGGATCTATCATTTCTTCTAGGGGGGGGGGCAAGCTTGACTTTTGGCGCCCCCCCCGATACCAAACTATTTACCATAAGTTTTACTACTATATGCTTTGTATATGGGGTTGAAATAAAATAAAACTTAGGTTGAATAAGAAAGTGTTATTTTAATGAAATAGAAATGTCTATTTTACAATTTTACATGAATCCAAAACAATACAATTGTTTTAGAAAAAAACAATACTAACAATTATAGAATCTTTATCTTCCGAGCCTTCTTTGCTGCAAATATGTTAATTATCTGATCAAAATAAATCAAAGAAGCCCTTTCATGTTCAATTGATACAATGCTTAAATTAGTTAGTCTTTGCTGTTTCATAGAATTTCTTAAATAGGTTTTTATAAGCTTCAATTTGCTGAAACTTCTCTCTCCAGATGCTACAGAGACTGGAAGCGTTAGAAAGATTTTAAGAGCTACATATATGTTTGGATAACCCTCTTTCAACTTGCTCTTATGCAATATTTTGAGCAAAGATGCTGCTGTTGCGTCTTCCAATCCATCTTCCATATTTAAGGCATGAAATTTAAAACTCTCTATTTCATTCACAAGCTCTTCTTCATTTAAGTCACTGGCATATGTTGTAGCTAATTCTTTTGCTTTACTTTTCAAAGTTTTAACATCCATTTTTTTTATTTGATCCCCACACAAAAAATTAAACTTATCAGCAACGATTTTTAACGCATCATATCTGTTAGTTAGCTCACTAATAAATCTATCACATATTTGAAAAAGTGATCTTTTGAAAAGCTCTTCTTCTTCTTCAGTAAAATTTGGCCCATTATCTTCATGTGTGTCTCCTGTCATTTTCTTTTTCTTTCTCTTTCTTGTTTCCTTGTACTCTGCTGTTATGCCCATATTATTAGCTAAAAATGTTGCCTCATCAATTGCCTCTGAAACAGTTAAATCCCTAGTTGAAGATAATACATTTAGAAGACCTTGTATGTTTCTTGCAGCATTGTCTACTGTTGTGTCCTCTCTTTGTAGAAACTTGCTAACTCTATCAATTTTCTTGAGGACTGAATACCAAAAGCATGTCATAATAACATATTCAAACCTTTTCATGTTTTTAAGTAGCGATTTAGCTTCAGCTCTTGTTTTAGGAGATGAGAACTCATGGGTAGTTAAGTCTTCAAGAGAAGAGAGCACTTTGTCCATATGTTTATAAATAACGTCCACAGAATCAATCCTTGCTGACCATCTTGTTTTACTTTCTGATTTTAACGAAAGGGGAACATGTTGTTTTAAAACTTCCCACCTTGATGTAGAGCCATGAAAGAAGTTGTAGAGGCTGTTTATAATACCAAAATACGATTGTGCTTCAACACAGGCCTCTGCTGAATGAACCCCAACTAAATTTAAGGAATGGGCTGAGCATGGGACAAAGTAGGCCAGTTTGTTCTCTTGCACAATCCTTGACTGGACACCCTTGTATTTCCCAGCCATGTTTGCTCCGTTGTCATACGACTGGCCCCTGCAAAACATCAAGTCTAGACCATCTTCTTTGAGCTTTTTAGCAATGCTTTCAAAAAGCCCCTCGCCTGTTTCTTCACTCACAGTAAACAAAATCCAAAAAGCTTTCACATACCTCTGGCCCTTCGTCAGTATATTTAATGTAACGAATGACTTCAGTCATTTGTTCATTTTTACTTACATCAGGGGTACAGTCGAAAATCAATGAAAAATATTTAGCTTTTTTTATGTCCTGAATTATGTCTTCTCTAATTGCATTTGCAATGAGATCAAGAAACTCATCTTGTACTGTGTGAGAAAAATAGCTGAGCTGCCCTTTCTTATGGCGACCAATATGCTCACGCAAGGTCTCATTATAGTGGGAAATTAAATCTATAGTGTTGAGAAATTTTCCACTATTTGGATCTGCAAAGTTACAAGTTTCGTTTGTCCCTCTGAATGCACTACCCTGTTTTGCCAAAAATAAGACAGCATCTAGTATACAGCGTAGTACTTCTCTCCAGTGGGAGTCCTCCTTTTTTATCTGATCCTGCAACTCCTTGTCGATACCTCCTTTACCAAGTGACGTTTCTAATGCTTTCCATGAAACAAAGGTTTTCTTATGGTACTGGGAGTTTTCATGTTCTGGCAATTTGTCACTGAGTTTTTTCCAATTTGTGAATCCCTCCTTTCTTGCTAAAAACGAAATTGTTGATTCATGTTCTGTGTTCAAATGACGAAAAAGCCTGCATGGAACACAGAACAAAGCATTCATTGTCTCGCTGTAAGCCAAATAAGATCTTTTGACCTTTGAACCATTTTTCAAAATTTTGTAAAACCAATCTTTTGTAAGGTTTCGGCCCTCCCTACCGCTTTTACTCAAATCAGGATTATGATCATCGTTTTAAAATATTTTATGGAACACCCTGTATTTTATGTTGTTTTTATATTCTACACTACAAAATAAGACATTTTTGCATTTTAGAGTTTTTCTATATCTCTAATGGTTCAGGAGCTACGTGGACTGCAAGTTTTTATCATCAGTCCGAAAAAATCCGAAAACTTGCAGTCCACGTAGCTCCTGAACCATTAGAGATATAGAAAAACTCTAAAATGCAAAAATGTCTTATTTTGTAGTGTAGAATATAAAAACAACATAAAATACAGGGTTTTTTTTATAAAATATTTTAAAGTTGGCCGCCATATTGGCAAAAATTATGAAAACTTCCAGTCCACGTAGCTCCTGAACCATTAGAGATATTGAAAAACTCTCAAAAGCAAAAATGTATTATTTTGTTGAGTAAAATCTAAAAACAACATAAAATACAGGGTGTTCCATAAGAGATTTTAAAGTTGACCGCCATATTGGAAAATGGCGGCCATCTTCAAAAAATTTGAAAGTGTATCCCTGAGTGAAACTTAAAATTGAGCAAGTTCCAAATTTAAAGTGTGGTGCTAAGTCGTGTAATTAAAAAGTTAGCTATTGGATCACTTTAAAAAACTCACCCGGTATATATATATATATATATATATATATATATATATATTGTATGCAGAAAATAAATGCACAGAGGCTTCTTTAAACAATAGAAGAAAAATACTTTACATAAATCCTTTAATATTTCGACTATATTGTCGTTTTCAAAAAGGATACAAAAAGTGTATATAATCTAAGAATTAAAATTAAAAGTATAAATTTTTAGAATGTGAACAGGATGGCAACTGTTATAGTGTAGGTAATGCATGGTATTAGTTTCCTTTACATGAATTTTTGTCTTTAGATAGCCGTGTTGTATAAAAATGTCTAAGTCCAAAAAGGTTACAGTTTTAGAAAGAAAATCCATGGAAATTTTAAACATGGAAATAAATTGAGTTGCTTAAAAAAAGTTTCCAATAAAGTTTTACCATGTTCCCATATCACAAAAATATCATCTATAAATCTCAGCCAAACAAGAGGTTTGTGTGGCTGAGATTTCAGAAAATCCTCTTCGAGCTTACCTATAAATAGGTTTGCATAGGAAGGTGCCATCCTTGTTCCCATTGCTGTACCATTAACTTGTATGTAATTTTGATCTATAAATTAAAAATTATTCATTGTTAGCATCATGTTAATTAAAGTAACTATAAAATTTGTGCTAGGTTTAAAATTGCTTGCCCTATTGTTTAAAAATGAAGTTACACACTGTTTACCTTCACTGTGTAGAATGTTAGTATATAGTGATTGTACATCAATAGTCACTAACAAAATGTCATTTGGGAGTGGTTGTCTAATTTCACTGAGCCTTTCGATAAAATGATCTGTGTTCTTCACATAAGAGTTCAAATTCTTGAGAAAGGGTTGTAAAAGTTCATCCACGTAACTTGGAGATAAATCCGTTCGGTTGGAGATCCATAGGCGGAAACAATGGTTCTTCCTGGAGGTGGTCTTAAAGGTTTGTGAATTTTGGGTAATATGTAAAAAAACTGTGTTCGAGGTGTTTTTGGGACTAATAAATTAAGGGTTTCCGTATTTATGTCTTCTTTGGGACCTTCTCGCAACAAATATTCTCTTATTCCATCGTTGAATTTAGCAGTTGGATCTTGATCAATTGGTTTGTAAAATTTTAAGTCTTGTAGTTGTTTTCCAATTTCGCATACATAATCATTAATATCTAAAATGACAATATAATCTCCTTTGTCGGCAGGTAAAATTACTATACTTTTGTTTTGTTTTAAGGATGTAATAGCCCTTCGTTCGTTTAATGTTACATTTTCTTTTTTCTGTAGGGTATCAGTAAATGCAGGTTGAGCCAAATTCGCTATTATTACGTTAACAAATTGTTCGATGGCATGGTCAGGTGGCAGGTTTGGTGGAGTCCATTCTGATTTTGATTGACATTTTGATACAGAATTTGGTATTATATTCTTGTTAATTGTAGACTGTTGTTAGGAAAAGGGAAATTTAAGTCGTACATTTCTAGCACATCTGAGAGCGTCTGCCACAAAATTCATGTGGTTGAATTTGGGTGTCGGTGCAAAAGTAAGTCCCTTTGCTAAAACTGAAATTTCGTCATCGGTGAGATTATATTTTGAAAGGTTTACAACATTGGAAGGCAATTTACTAACCTCACTTTGACTTGAGGTTCTTGTTATAGGATTCTCAATATTTTTATCATGGAATAAATGTACTCTAGGTAGATGAGATCTTAGATCTTTGGATGGCTTATTCAACAAGGCAGGGCCATCTTTGGAATTAGCATTGTAGCAATTAGTAGTAGACCTTTTAGACCTGATGAGATTTAAAAGCTTTTTGGATAGGGTGTTCTTTTTATTATCCATCACGCTTCGTAGTTCAAGGAGTAAATCGTTAATTTTTAAAGTAAACTCAGGTTGATTAATAAGTTCTTGATACAACATTCTAAATTTTACTGTATGTTCTGTAGATAGCTGTCTGTAGAGTTGAATACTTAGTTCAGTTAATTGTTTTCCAGTTTGCGTAGCAAATACTTTAACCTCGTTCCGAAGTTGTGGTGGAAAACTAAATAAAGGAAATTTGGGCTGTAAGCCGTTGGGAACCAAATCAAGTTGTAAACAAGTAGTTAAAAATATAATTTTGCAGTTTAGTAGAACAATCTTTAAGGAGTGATATTGAAATTGTTTCATCGCTGAGTGTGAATTTTCGTCTAGGTTATCCATTACTGTTTGAAAGTAAAAGCTTGAGATTGAAGTCTAACTTACCAAAAGGCTTGATGTAGGGGAGCCCGGGGCTCGTTGTCACAATTTTTAAATTTTATTTTTTATTATTTTTAGGAACGTTTTAATTGAATCTAACAGTTTACCATATGTAACTGCATACAGTATTGGATGTTTAATTAAAGTTTCAAATTCGTGTTAACATTCTTAACCTAAAAAAAATTGTTTTTTATGTAACAGTACAGTTGTGACAACGTACCCCTTGACCGGGGTTGGTTGTCACTTACCATGGGGTTGGTTGTCACGTGTAATTTATATGAGAAAATAAACTGCCAAACAAGAATATTTGTAATATTTTTAATTCCCTTTAAAATAGGGTAAGTGGAAGAAAAATTGAAAGACAAAGTTAGAAAAAACATGTATTTATATAATTATCAGTTAAGTTGGTATTTGTATGACATATTATGAATACATTTGTGGGCTAAATATAATGATACATTTATGTAGGCCAAACTTTAGGGTTTGATACCATACTAAAGCCTTGTGGTAACCTTTTTTTCGCTTGCAGGACTAATCGCTTTCAAAAGAAAAATCACTCTCACAATTACGACACACATAAATTGCTAACCCATCAGTGCACCGAACGTGAGACCAGTGCTTGCATTCAATACATTGAACCCATTCTTCTCCAGGGCGACTGTTTTTGTAGGTATCCAAGCATACTTAACAAAAGTATGAAGAATCGTCTTCACTCTCATAATTTCCATTTTGGGATGTCATTCTTCTTCTTCCCAGCTTCCTTTTTGCTTATGTCCCACAAAGTTAAAAATTTAACTTTTTTACATCAATCTCTTGCATATTTTCTTACTAGACAGCTGCTACACGCTACCTGAAAACAAATCACTCATCTTAGGTAACATATTTGCTGAAACTATGGCTTTGAATTTGACCTAAGTTTTTCAAGAACAACTATTGTGCTTGCTGTTTATATTACGTTATGTTTTACTGTTAATACTGAGGTATTTAAATCAAAGGGAATTTTTATCAAAACAGTTAGGGTATATTGCCTGTTAAAATTAAGTCATAAATAATTATTATAATTAGGTTATTGTTACTTATAAATGTTAAACTTAAAAAATTACCTGAAGTTCAATCAATCGGCGCAGGACTCGCAAACAATCTCCTGTTCGCTATGAGCTTTGCACACTCCCTTCCCACACTGCGAGCAACAGGTCGGATGTTTTTTTGTCCACAACTCTAGGGCATATGTGACATCTTTGCCTTTTAGGTGGTGGAGGACGATGGTCTTCGTAGGCAGGTTGATGCTGGTGGTTACGTGCTTGCCGACCTTCAACGTGACAGCCAGAAACTCGTTGCACTGTTTCTTTTATCTCCCGGGGAATGTTAGTCATTTGTGAGCGTCTAACAAGTTGGTTGTGAATAAGGCTTTTCCCTAAAGCCACAAGAAAAAGTCGACGTGCTTCGCAAGAATCCGGTTCCACTGATTGGTATATGATGCGGGCATTGACACCTGCTATGTCCATCAATGCATACCAAATTGCCATTGGCCATCTTCTGGTACGGCGTCCAACTGAAAATTGAGCACACTTTTGGTCAAGAACATCTACGCCAACTTTTGTTGTGTTGTAGAAATCAATGATTTCAGGAATCTTTACATGATGTTCATTGAGGATACTTTTTTCATGATGCATCCTTTTTTTGAAAGTAGTACTACTGATCTATTGTACTTAGGAACGTACGAAACCAGAGTCTTGTCATTTGTAAAAGCAAATTTTGTTGACATTACAGGCCTGTTTTTGTGGGGTAAGAAGCTTTCAATTATTTCAAGTTTATTACGCCTCATTGCTCCGACATAGGTTAGGCCTTTATTTTTCAACTGTGTGCTCAGCTCAACTGAAGAGAAATAATTGTCACCTGTGATGTTTCTATTAGTATTTTTGATAGGCTCTACCAGTGACAATACTTCAAGGGTTGGTTTGAGAAGATTACTAGGATTTGGAATTTGTCGGCAGCAATAAACTGATGCATTCAAACAGTAGGATGTCCTCGAATCAGCAAGAACATATATCTTAAGCCCATATTTGGCTGGCTTAGATTTCATATAAACCTTAAACTTTGACTTTCCTCTAAAGGGTACCAGCATCTCGTCTATTGTCAGATATTGTCCGCAAGAATAGTTGGATTTTGAGTTTTCAATAACTCTATAAAAAATGTATGAGATAGCTGCTAAAGGATCATTCACTTTCCTCTCTTCTCATGTTTCGATTAAATCAAATCTTAGTGCATTTAGCAAAAATAAAAATCTCTGCTTAGCCATGACTGCTCGAAAAATATCACGGCCCGTTCCATCAGTTGCAAATAGTCCAGAGACATCTTCGTGGTTGGACTTGAAAACCCCCGCAAGATACTCTAATCCCAAAAATGCCTCTAACTCAACTTTATCAAGATGATAAAAATGGTGACAATTCAGAGCTTTTTGTCCATAATTGGCAGACATTTCCGTGATTTTTTTATTTGTACATTCTAAAATAGTTTCTAATATACTATCATCAATAAGAAAACGCCAGGCACATAATGGGGTGTCGGGTTTGTTGGCCCTAGCATTGCCTTTCACGCCTGGAATGTGGGTGAGAATGTTGTGAGCTCTTGTCCGACAAGACGGGGAAGGGTCCAAACACCATTTAAATGGTGAAATATTATTTTTATCATTGTTTTGTTCCTACGACCAAGGATGCATCTAACAGCAACGCGATTAGAGGGTGTAGAAGGTACGATGTTCTGACCTTGACTTTGCTGATCACTGTCGTTACTAGAAGAATTCAACTCATGATCTTCAACACCAGGTACCGGAACATAGTCGGGATCTTCGTCGGTGTCATCCCCAAACAACTCTGAGCCATTTCCATCATCTGAGTCTTCAATTGGTGGGCCATCTGAAGAGTTAGAACCTACATCGTCATCTGACAGGTCTGCATGTAACATGTCGCGTATTTCATCTTCTAAGAGTAAATTCTTACTAGTAGCCATTATGACAAAAACACTTACTTACACAACCACTATTTAAGAACATTTAAACAAAAATTTTCTTGATAAAAAGCACTGTTCAACCCTACAAATAAAAACACATTAAGAAAAATATTACATACGTAAAGAGTCTGGTGGGGTCAAAACTGACCCCAATGTGTTCGTAGCGGAAAACAGAAAGCCAGTAAAGCACAACACTACTGCCCTCTAGTACTGCCTAGTGAGCACTGAGAACACCTAGAGTGACAGCCATTAGGCTGCCCCGGAAAGGGAATTAATGGTAAAAATAAAATCCCTGGGGTCAGATCTGACCCCGGCAGACCAGTTAAGGGCTAGTAATAGCTAATGTATCTCTTTTTGTTTGAAGATATCATTCATATTCAATATTTAAGTTGATGAACAACAACTACAAAAACTTTTACTTTAAGACACCCTACCGAAATCAGCTGTTTTGAAACATTGCTCTTGTACAAGATATGAGGTATTAGATTTCGATTTTGTGAAGTGCAAGATACAAGGCAACGAATTATGCTGTTTTTAAAATTTTTAACACTCCAAGTTATTTTACAAGGTATTATAAATGATAGAACTTTGTACCGTATGACGATAACACATGGGGGTGGTGACTTCTGAGGTCGTAGTAATAAATACTAGAAATACAAAGTTTACTTATAAGTTCAGTTTAATTACGAAAACTTAAAAGCACCACTTTTAGATGGTAAAGGAAAAGTTATGTAATGCCACGTTGCTGCCAATTAGAATATAATAACTAAAAAGTATAGCTTCTAGGTGGGCCTAAAATATCCAATGTTCTATTGAATTATGCGTACGACGACGTTTTACTTTACAAAACAATAATATTTCACTTCCCTTCGCAATAGGTAGACTCACAACCCGGGTGTCGGCGTCTTGGCACGAGACTTTGAAGCTGTAGTCTAAGAACGGTTATTTCTAGAAGAGGAGTAGAATTTGGGAAGTGGTAGCCATCTATTCAAACAACACGTGAGATACATCAGCTACGTAAACTCGCCTAAAACAAATTCGCGACGGTATTAGCCATTTAATGATACAAATTACTATTTATAACAACGTGCTCGTCGCCATAAGGACGACGCCACAACCTTTATCTATCTCCGTCAAGCAAATAAAAGATCTTCAAGGGTAAGTTACTTTACTATTCACATTTTTATTTTACGTTACATTCTATACGTTTGGCATCAAAGGGCTAATTTAATAATACGAAAAGATAAATTTTACTTACGGACAAAGCGCGCGAGGTCTGATCGGTTACGTAGTTGGGCTGCTACAAAGGGTTAGAAGGAAAAAATTCATACGCGTGCCAATTAGGTAGTTACTCCGCCCAATAATTTAGTTCCGGAACATTGGATCTAAAATAATATTATATTATACTGGCTGATTAGGTTGCAAAATTTACATTGTATGGAATTTAATTAACTAATTTACGGTACAACTTGTTCTGTTCCATAAGATAACATTGCTAACTCAAAACTTTAAGATACGAGGTATTAGAATGAAGCCCTCGATATATTTGATGTTTTTTTATTTTACTATTGAGGCATTCTCTTAATGAATCATAGTATATAAATTATTAAGAAATCAAGCAACTCCATTATGTGTTTTTTACATAACCTAGTCGACCATCTTCGAAATTGTCATTACGTTTCTGTATTTGAAGCATATAAACTTGCATATTCTTATGATGTCCTCTTGTGACGCATTCTTTTTCTGGCTAATATCTACACGTTTTTACAGCTTCATCTAAAATACGACCGATGTCATTAGACCTCTTCTCATGTAACGTTACAAAATATGTTTTAAGGTTCTTCTTCATTCAACTTTTGTCTGTATTTTCTGCCACAGAGTCATCTCACTTTTGTGTCTGAAAAGCATCTTAGATTTGGCTTGGCAACCGGTTACCGTGTCATAATTTTTTCACTGTACAATTAACACTAAGAAACGTATTAACCTTTTCGCAGCGAATTAATATACCAACACTGTTCCAAGATTATTCACATATTTGAGTAATAAAAACGCAAAATTAAATTTTGTTATGATGAATAATAAATGAGTTTTAGTTAATTTATCAAAAACTTTGTAAAAAAAATATTACATTGTAAACGTTGATGTGTAATCTGAATGAACTTTATATCGTAGTTGAATTGTACATATACTCATATATGATATTGTGTAACAAGTAATTTGTACATAATAATATAAATTTACCTGTACAGCTGAAAATGTGGTGATTCGCACGAGGCGCAGAAGTAGCAGGGAGTCCCTGTCTCACAACACTCACTTTTATACATTTAGATTTATTTACACAAAGTTAAAACTACTCATTCTTCAATTTTCTATTTTAATCATTTCAAGTAATAAGTCACAATAAATACAAGTTAGTAGGGCTAAACATAAAAAATAAAAAATGCAAAAAGTTTGTCCAATATGCAAACATTCTCTTTTAGCCTTACAAGATTGTCTTGGTTTTTTAGCAATTGCAAGTTTTCTTATAAATCTTTATAGAGTGATAAACTTCAAAACAAGGAACTATGCACAGGGGTGGCTCATCCTGGAAAGTTTTACAAAAATATAATGTTACTTTCTTTTACACGTGCCTTTCCCTTTTTGGTGCAGCTTGATGGTAGGATACTACAAACAGCATAGTTGTGTTTGTGGTTTTTATCTCCATATTGGCTGATATGGATTTTCCCTGATAGTCTGTCATCAAGAGGGTTGCTCAATTCTCGACCCCGTCGGATTGCAGTTCTAGGTTCCCATGCGCTTAGTAACCCGTCAATAACCTGTTCTCGAAACTTTGCGGGTTAGAGATCTTACACCATTTTGCATATTATAAGCTATGCAGCCATTTATCAATCCAATTTCAATGACAAAATGCCATCGGGGTGGTACCATGGCCGTAAGGATACGTAGAACAAAACTTGTCAAATAAGTCTACTCAACCCATATTTTTGTTGTACAGTACTTGAATATTGGGCTTCGTGACTTCTCGTCTGCCTGTCTTTGATCTGATTTACTTGACTAGATTTACTTGGACTAGTTGACTCTTGAAGGTAAGTTGTATTATTACACTAATTCAAAATACAAAATTACTATTCTAGTTGTCCCATCCGTTATAAAAAAGTTAATAAAGTTAAGTTTATTGCAGTAACAGTAATGTCACAAAATTCCTACTTTGGGAAATTAAGGTCATGTGAAACCCTTTTTTAATTTACATATTTTTACAATTTTAAGAATTCATTTTAGCAGCTTTTGGTGTAACGGATGGGACATGTAACGGATGGAACAATGTCTGATAGTATAAGGAATTGGTTGTTTTAGGTCCCCAAATATCAATAACAAATAGTTTTGAGGTTATGTACATAGCATGAATAACTGTAAATGCAAAGGGTTGGCCTAAATGAAAAAGAAATTAAGCCAATTATAGATATTATCAGTTTCTATAAACTTTTTAAATCGGTCAAAACATAGAATGTGTAAATTTAAATTTTAAAAACACTACACTTCTTAGGCATAAATTTGAGGTAGACTACACAAATATTATTACAGAGTAGCCATTAACAAGACAAATATTCCTCACATATAAAGAATGTTTTTCAATTCAAGCTTGAGCTGATATTAAATTGTGTACTTTTAGATTATGGCGCCTATCAACCAAAATCGGATGGCCAAATGTGCGAAGAAAAAGTCTGATCCTGAAGCTTGGGAAGAACATTTACGAAAGGACAGAGAAAATAACAAAGCCAGAAGAAGTGTAAAGAAGGAAGAAAGACTCTCTGATCCAAATTTATTGAAAGCAGACATAGAAAAGGAGCGACTTCGAAAGAGAGCGGCAAGAGAGAGAGAAAAAAACAGTCTAAACTGGGGACACCAACTGTTGAAAATTCTTGTAGACTTGGTACATATTCATGTAAAAACACATTAAGAAAGGCTGTGCAAAAACTTAAACAATCACTGCCTTATAGTCCTTCTAAAAAGTTAGCCGTCATAAGAGAATTTCTGAATGATAATGAAAGATAAGGATTAACAAAGAACATTTTTCTTGAGAAAAATATATGTCCTGGGATACGATTTATTAGTAAATAAACAACCGAAAGAGTTCTAGCCTATTATCATAATGATAAAGTGTCTAGACAAGCTCCTGGAAAAAAAGACAAAAATCTGTCAGAGACCCCATCACTGGAAAACGCAGTCTGATTCAAGTACGGCATATATTGGTAACTATAAGTGAAGCTTTTGAAATGTTCAAAATAGATTATCCAAACAGTATTATTTCCTAAAGTAAATTTTATAAGCTACGTCCAGAACAGGTTTTACCAGTTTCAGAACTCCACATAATGTATGTGTGTGCAGGTACCATGCAAATTTTTCCTCGCTTATAAATGCAATTGGAAAACACTTTCAGGAGTCAAGTTTTCCTAAAAACTATCATGATTTGCTTGAAAAGGTGTGCTGTGACTTTTCCAATGAGAAGTATGACTAATAAATGAAAAGAATGCACAACAGACTTACTTCATATTGTTCCACAAGAATTTAAATTAGACTCGAACATTAAATGGAAAGAGTAGAAAGAGGTTAATAATCACCTTACTCTCATTGAAAATGTGTCTTCTGTAGAGAATGCTATTACCAAAGCCTCCTGCCCAATTTTAAGACTCATTCCTTTGTTAAAAACAGACAGTACGAGCATTTTGAGACTTTTAAAGAAAATGTTACTGATAAAACATTAGTCGCCCAATTTGATTTTGCTGAGAATGTCTCTATAGTACACCAAGACGAGATTCAAAGTGCTTATTGGCACCATGAACAAGTTGCCATTCTCACTTGTGTTATATGGGGTAAGGATAAAGTTGACTCCTATTTTGTTGTGAGTGATGATTTATCTCACTCTAAATACTCTGTTTGGATTTTTTAAGGTATTTTAGGAAGCTATGGTACCTTTGGCATTGAAAACATTGATGTGTTTACTGACAACTGTGCAGCACAATTTAAAAGCTGGTATATGATATCGAACCTATGCTTTTTAGAAGATGAATTGAACATGAAAGTGTCATGGAATCATTTTGCTGCCAGCCATGGAAAAGGCGCTGTGGACGGTATATGAGGCATTGTCAAAGGTAAAGTGTGGATTGCTGTAAAAAGTTGAAAGGTTCTCCTGAATTCTGCAAAGGACTTCTACGAGTGCGCTACAAAAGAATGTGACAAAATAAACATACTTTATACTCCTAAAGAAAATGTTGAAGAAAACAAAGCCTTATTAGATTCGAGATTTTGCAGGGCTATCGAAATACCTGGAATACGGTCATATCACTTCTTCCAGAGAGCAGATGAAACACATGTTTATGCTCAGAGAACATCTGTATCAAAGAAAATAAAAATAAGAGTTTTAGAAGCTAAAGCAAAGCATAGATTGAGATATACTGATGTGTATACCTCATCAGAAGATGAAGCATGGCCATCCTTGCTTGAGGATATACAGGGTGATTCATGAAGTTCTCCCCCCACTTCTACAGCACATTGTACTAGTAAAAATAATGAAAAAATGTTATATAAACATAGGTCCGAAAACGCTTTGTTAGCGAGTTACAGCTAGCGAAAGATTTCACCTGAATTCCTGGGTAAAGAGTAAAATAAAGCCATACTGAACTTTTGGAAAGGTTAATTAAGTAAGAAATATCGTGGATTCTTATGTATTTTTACCTGATAAAGCTAATAAAATAGGTTTCAGAACTGTACCTGTAGTAGTTTTTGAGGGATTCAGGGTTAAATGCAAAAAATTGGGGCACGAAACAATGTTTTTTTAAGTTTGATGTACAATAACTTTGTTAAATTGGTAATAAATACATAAAATAAAAAACATTAATTGTAGAGAATTAATTCTGAGAAAATTGATATAATCAAAGTCTAAAATAAAACAGAAATAAGTACCAAAAAATCGATTTTATTCAGTATAATACATTACTAGTTTTAAGCAAAATTAATCAGGTTGGGCCAACCGTACGCACCTTTTTATAATAGATGTTCATTATCAATACATTTTGCAGCACGTTTGTGTATTGCTTTTGTTGCGTTTCTTAATTTTTCAGGACTTCCCTGTATCTGCACAGCCGAATCCATAATACGGGCAATTAATTCATCACGAGAATTCACTTTTGTCTTGTATACAATGTCTTTCATCCATCCCCAGATGCAATAATCCAATGGAGATAGATCTAGTGATCTTGGTGGCCAAGGGTGAGGCCCTCCACGACCAATCCAGTGTCCAGGAAATTGATGATTTAAGTAAGCAGAAACGGCACGTGAAAATTGGGGAGGTGCTCCGTCATGCTGGAAGTACAAAATTTGTCTGAGATGTAAAGGAACACTCTCTAACAGCTGCGGCAACTCTTCTTGAAGAAAATGCAAATAGAACTCAGCATTTAGGCGTCCAGGTAATATGAAAGGTCCAATCAGCCGATTGTGCAAAAGGCCACACCAGACATTGACGCTAAATCGGTGTTGACAGTTCTGTTCCACTACCTCATGGGGATTTTCTTCTGCCCATGAGTGTTCATTGTGCAAGTTATTGACACCATCCCGAGTGAATTGTGCCTCATACGTAAACAAAATACGCTTGTAGAGATGATTATTAATATTCAAAAAGTTGCAAAACTCCAAGCGAAGCGGACCATCCCCTAGCTGTAGATGTTGAACCTTTTGTTTATGAAACGGATAAAATTTGTTTCGATTAAGTGACCTCCACACCGTTGACTGCGAAACTCCTATCCGCCTAGAAATACGTCGTGTACTTACACCTGGACTGCGATGAACAGCATTAATAACAATATCATCATCAAGTTGGACAGCTCGTTCATAATTGGTTCTAGTACTTGGTACTGATCCTGTTTCCCGAAGAGTACGAAAAGTTCCTGAAATTGTTTTGGTATCTGGAATCCTCCTATTAGGGTAACGTAGTTCATATTCTTCTACAGCAGCTCTAGCATTACCATTACAGTAACCCAAAATAAAAACCATATCAGCGTATTCCTCTGATGTAAATAAGTAAGGCATTTTTTTCGCTGAATAAACAATCGAATTATAACTCACAGAAAAATTTCATTTAATAACACGATTCACAGAACCCGATCTCCTGCTGTAGCCTGCAAAACACCACTAATACACAGTTCTAACGTAACAGTACAGAATACCATTGTTGATCAGCTGTTATTCGTGCGTTACCAACTTAGAAATTAATAAAACAAAAAACTGCATTTCGATGATTAGTAAACAATAATGGGAAAATGGTTGCTTCATTTATTTTCGAACATTTGATGTAAATTTTTATAAAAAAAAATACAACGTAATAAAACATGATATTTTTATTTACAAACAAATTTATTTAACAGTTAATCTTGTTTTCTCAATTTATCTCATCATTAAGGAACAAACATTTTGTTTTTGTTTTATTTTAACTAAATACCGTACGGCATTTCTTTACAGCTAGTAATGTATTATACTGAATAAAATCGATTTTTTGGTACTTATTTCTGTTTTATTTTAGACTTTGATTATATTAATCTTCTCAGAATTAAATTCTCTACAATTAATGTTTGTTGATTTTATGTATTTATTACCAATTTAACAAAGTTATTGTACATCAAACTTAAAAAAAACATTGTTTCGTGCCCCAATTTTTTGCATTTAACCCTGAATCCCTCAAAAACTACTACAGGTACAGTTCTGAAACCTATTTTATTAGCTTTATCAGGTAAAAATACATAAGAATCCACGATATTTCTTACTTAATTAACCTTTCCAAAAGTTCAGTATGGCTTTATTTTACTCTTTACCCAGGAATTCAGGCGAAATCTTTCGCTAGCTGTAACTCGCTAACGAAGCGTTTTCGGACCTATTTTTATATAACATTTTTTCATTATTTTTACTAGTACAATGTGCTGTAGAAGTGGGGGGAGAACTTCATGAATCACCCTGTAGATGAAACTACTCTACAACAGTATGAAGTCCTCGCTTCAGATACTCCTGTTTGTGGCAACTCAGATGATGTGGAAGAGGGTACCTGGGTTGTTGTGATCTACGATGGCTAGTATCCAGATAGGTTGTAGAAGCTTCTTACTTAAGTGTACATAGCCTGAAGTGTTCATTGTTAAAAATTTAGGCCAGCAATGAAACCATATTGGGCCATTTTGTTGGTTGTAATAATTTAAATCCAACGCATGCTGTGGGTTAGCTTTGAACATCTTGGAAACAATTAACGTGTTAATTTGTACCTATAAAAATGAAGCCTTAATAAATGATAATTGTTGCAGGTGCATCGTCTCTCGACAGATGAGAACTTCCTCTCCGTCAATTTTATGCATAAAACTGGTACCAAGTTCTTTTGGCCAACAGAAGCTGACATTCAGACTCTACAACCAAAGAACATTTTATTCAAAATTGAAGTGCCTCCACACCCTGTCTCCAATAGACATTTTGGAATGTTGGAAAATACTGCCAATCAGATCTAAGAACTCTATGAAAAATTTAAATAGTTGAAGCAGTAGATAAAACAAAAGAGTAGTTGTAAAAAAGCGTTTAATTAAAAAATAAAATGTTTTTTTAATCTCCATTTACTTAATATTTATTAAGTTTATTTAGTTTCCACCAATAAAAACACATTATGGTATTGAGAATTCCATTGTTAATGATCTATATCACCAACGTTTGGTTACTCGTCTCATCCGTTACAAATCAGTGTCCCATCCGTTACATTGGAACATGATTTATTGCTAGATAACGATTATTATAATGATAAAGATAAGTATAAAACTGAAAACTATGCAATCTGATAATAGGTAGTATTTTTCCTGTTGTGTTAAAGATATAGACAGAACTGAATTACTCCCATAAAGGGAATCATCACTTGCTACACTTCCTAATTGTGTCCCATCCGTTACACATTTCGGAACTCTTAAAATAATAATTGTATTATATATATATATATATATATATATATACCCTATATATATATATATATATATATATATATATATATATATATATATAGGGTCCCCAATAATTTTCATATAAGACTAAAAGTCATTTTTCTCAATTTATTATTAACAAAAGACACCTAAGCCATTTAATTTACTACATATATCAGTAAATACAACGTTCTCAGAATTAAGTTGCAGTGTATGAAACTGTATTTTTAATTCTTCCTTTCTTTACATCATTAGTAATAAAAAACCGCAGCTGCGTGACAAAATCACCAATGGTCAGCAATAGACATCTTGCCTCGTGCCTCACTCAACTCGCATCAAGTCACCAACCAATGACCTTGCTTGCCTTGGCCGAAAACACTTCACAACAACGATAAGATAACGGTCTATATTTTCATAGTATCAGTTTGACATGGTTTTCCAGATTCTGACGTTTCGTACATTTTCCATTATTCATACATGATGGCTCCCCCAGGGCTCATAACTGTTATGAGTACGTGGACGGCGACCACGGGGTTACCCGAGCTGAGTATGTCATTACTTCTACTTACTTGTGGCATACTCCTTCCATGGGATTATATTTTATTTCTTTTCCAAATATAATCCCATACACTTTTTTTCTTATTCTGGCATACCTTGGCCACCCTCTTCTACTTCTGACACTGGACATTTCCAGTAGTCTGTTCCTCTTCTTCATTTCTTATATCTTCCCGTCTTGTTCGACCGTTCCAGTACATGGCCCGCTGGGAGTGCTTAAGCCGGCGCTGGTAGCCCAATCTGGCGTCGGTAAGAGCTGATGTGAGCAGTCTTCTGCCGAGGCGTAAGTCATGTACTGGTTTCAGAAGCCAGCCACTTCGATGTCCTTGGTCAGGAAGTGTTTTCAGTAGGCAGGGGTGTCGGAGTCCCTGCTGCCACGTGCGAGTCCAAGTTGTGCGCGTATACCAGCTTGGTAAACGATAAAAACCGGGCCCCAGGGAACTGGGGTAGGGTTGTCCCACAAGCTACGGTTTTGAGAGACGCCCGAGGGGCATGCCCGTTCCCGGTCAATCGGCCCGCACTACTCAACACGATGCGCTGGTATACAACTTTATGGCTACATCAAACCCCCCCGCAGGGCAAACTAGAGTTGTAGAAAGAGACCTTTACGATCCGGACAGAAAGCGCGGTCACGCTAGCGATTCCGACGAAACGTCGACAGAAGTTGAAACCAAGCAACGGAAAACAGAAGAACCTCACAGTGAAGAACTTGACAATGCCATCCCACACCATTATTCCTAATAATAAGCCACAGGAAGAAGGCAAGTCTTTGAGCAAGATCAGTCCCTTCATTATAAATAAGGCCCTTGTCAACACAGCAGGACAACCAAAGTCAATCAGAAAGTTGAGAAACGGAACAATTTTGGTGGAGGCTGCGAATTGCGGTCAAGCCAAGAAGCTACTGCAAATGCAACGTTTTTCTTTGACCAGGTCGAGATCAACGTCAAACCACATCCTTGCTCTAAAACTCCTCTAAGGGAATTGTTTTTAGCCGTGATCTCATCGATTGCAGATGAAGATGAGCTCAGAGAAGAGTTGCATTACTCGATGGTAACGGACGTGGTTAGGATATTTAGGACTGAGTACGGTCAAAAAGTTCCCACAGCTGGATTGATATTGACTTTTGCTATGCCTCAGCCCCCGTCTACTATAAAGGCCGGATACCTGTCCTTGGCAGTAAGACCTTATTTTAAAAAACCCTCAGAGGTTGCTTTAGGTGCCAAAGGTTTGGGCATTCTAGCAAGGTGTGCACCAATTCAGAGACTTGCTCTCGTTGCGCCACAGAGGGCCATAACGAGGAAGGCTGTAAAAACGACATCCAGTGTGTAAACTGCAAAGGGAAACACCTATCATCCTCTAGAGAATGCAAAGTATATTTAGAGGAAAAAGAAATTCTTAAGATAGTGACCCTCGATAAACTTTCTTCAACGAGGCTCGCAGGGAGTATAGGCGAAGGGTTGCCCCCTACTCCCAAAAAGGGAGTATCCTACTCTGAAGCCGCTGCTGCCCCGGTCCATCCTACTCAATGTTCATCCTGCTCAGTTTTGGAGGGTATGCTCCGAACTCTAACCGAGCAGGTTGCCACTCTTGTGCAACAGCTTGCTGCCGTTGGAGGAGGGCATTCTTTATCGTCGCAACAATATCTACTCAAAAGGCCCTTACAACCGGCTCAAAGCAGAATCAGCCCCAAACATATTCAGCAGTCGCATCACATTCCAAAGACAGATCGCAACAGAACATAAAACCACAGTTATCCTTGGAAGAAAAAAGACAGATTTCGTCCAAGCTCAAAGCGTCGATTCAGAAAAAGTAGACAATAGGACAAGGTGCCGGTAAGAAATTCACCCTCATCTAAATCCTCTCTACAGTCAATTCCTGACGAAGATATGATCGATGACCCTTTGCAGTTGCAGTCGGAGTTCCAGACAGTTCAGGGAACCTTCCGCCCAACTGCAAACCATAAAAAGAAAATAATTACTTATAAACTAAAAATACGATTGAATATAAAAACAAAATCATGTTGCTACAATGGAATATTAACGGTTTGAGAAGTCACCTAGAAGACCTAAAGATCCTTATAAACACGAAAAGGCCCAAAGTAATATGCCTACAAGAAACCAAATTAGCCCCACACATACATTTTAATCAAAAGGACTACAACACTTTTCGTCGCGACTACTACCAAGCCATTGCTTGTGGAGGTGTTGCGATACTAACTGATCCCTCCTTAAATGCCAGAGAGATAAACCTCAATACCAATCTCCAAGCAATTGAGTAACAGTTATATCACTCCCTATTACAGTAACTATATGCTCCCTGTATTTACCACCAGCCCCTCTGGTTGTGGCTCGCGATGATCTGAGTGATCTCATTGCTCAGCTTTCCAGTTCCCTTTCTGATTGTTGGCGACTTCAACGCTCATCACCTCTCTTGGGGTTCCGGCCATTGCGGTCAGCGAGGTAACATGGTTGCCGGGTTGTGCGACGGATTACAACTTGTGATCCTCAACGATGGGTTCGCCACCTATATGTGCCCCAGAACTGGCGCGTGGTTCTGCTATTGACTTGTCGATCTGTAGTCCTGCCTTATCCACCAGAGTCCATTGGTCTGTCCTATCCGACCTGTCGGGAAAGCGACCATGCCCCGATTGCTGTGGCTATTGAATCCCTTACCCAGCCGTTGACCAAGACTCCGAGATGGATAATTAACAAAGCCAATTGGGATGAATTCAAAAAGAGCATAAGTTCTCAAACCGAAAACATCCAAAACACTGATATAAACGCAGCCAACATCGTTATTTACATCATCACTGGTTTTAGCGGCAGCGCCGAAAAGAGCATTCCCAAAACTTCGGGGGAAACCAAAGAGGCACAATAGTGCCGTGGTGGTCCGATGAATGCTCAAAAGCCCTAAAAGACCGAAGAAAATGTTTAAAAATATTTAATAAATTTCCGACTGAGCCAAATCTTGAGCGGTTCAGGAGATCAAGAGCGAAGGCTCGACAAGTATTCAGACTGAGTCGGCGCCAATCTTGGCTAAACTTTACCGACCACATTACTCGAACTACTCCTGTGTCAGACGTTTGGAGAAAACTGCGCTCTGTGTGCAATAATCACTCCCCACCCCCCCCCATCTTAGGTTTAAAACATGGAAATGATTTTGTTACCGAGCCCAAGGCGATCGCAAATAGGTTTGCCTCCTACTTTGCGGGATCTCCAAAACATCGTCCTACGACCGCGAGTTTAAAAATTTCAAAGCCATAAAAGAATCGCTCCCCCCTTAATCTGAATTTACACGACGACTCTCCTCTCAATCATCCCTTCACTCTCCACGAACTAAACTCTTCACTAAAGGCCACCTCCAACTCCGCTCCAGGTCCCGATAGCATACATAATGCAATGCTGCGAAACCTACCAGCTGGTATTAAACATGATTTACTCCTTCTGTACAATAGAATATTTATAGAAAACAAATTCCCTGTGTCTTGGCGTCGATCACATGTTATTGCATTGCACAAAATGGGCCCAGGATAGCACTTCTCCTGGGAGCTATCGACCTATCTCACTAACGAGCAGTCTTTGCAAGACCCTCGAACGCATGGTCAATCGGAGACTCGTCTGGCTTTTGGAGAAAAATAATCTCCTATCTGCCCCACAGTGTGGCTTTCGTCAGGGGAGATCGTCTACTGACCATTTGATAACAATGGAAACGGCCATACTGAATGCTTTCATCCAAAGAAGGCAAATGACTGCCGTTTTTCTTTGACTTAATGAAAGCATATGACACTGCTTGGAGAAGAGGTATCATAAATACACTGGTATCTTGGGGAATTGGAAACCACATGCTGGCGTTCATTAACGGTTTTATGATGGATAGATCTATTCAAGTGAGGCTGGAAAAACTCTTTCTGACCCTTTCATTCAAGAGAATGGAATTCCGCAAGGAAGCGTCCTGAGCTGTTACTCTGTTCGCTATTGCCATCAATGATATCGCCTCTTGTGTCGCCACCCTCCGGTACATTGTTCTCTTCGTTGACGACTTCGCCATCTTTGTTACTGCAAAAAAGGCTGTCTGCAACGGAGCGTGCTCTTCAGCTCACTATTAATCGCCTTGTTAAGTGGTGCGGTAGAACTGGTTTCACCTTTTCTCTGCCAAAAAACGAGGTGCATGGTGTTCTCTAGGTTGCGCTCTGTCGATGAACCAACACTTTTTTTAAAGGGTCAGAGAATAACGCCTTGTGAAGAAATTAAATTCTTAGGCCTAACCTTCGATCGCCGCCTTACCTGGATCTCACACCTTAAAAGTCTTAAGTCTAAATGCCTTAAGCGGGCTAAACCTTATCAGAGCTCTGAGTGGGACGAATTGGGGGGCAGACAGGACCTGCATGCTCAGGTTCTATAAAGCCTTTATACGCTCCTGCTTGGACTATGGATGTCAGGTTTATGGGATCAGCGAGACCTAATGCACTCAAGATGCTAGACTCAATCCACAACTCTTCTCTAAGACTGGCCACGGAGCATTGCGATCTAGCCCTGTGATTAGTATATATGCCGAAACAGGGAGAGCCTCCGCTTAGTCATAGAAGAGTTCAACTTTCATTGAATTACGTCCACACACTCATGTCCAAACCTCAAAATCCCGCCTACGACTGGGTCCTAAACAATTCACTACACGATCAGTTCATTACTAAACCGAGGCACCCTGCACCAATTGGTGTAAGAGCTATAACATACAATTCTCAGATAGGTCTAACCGATTACGAGGTCAGGGAGTTGCATCAGTGCGATGTCCCGCCTTGGTCCGTAACTCCACCAGAAATAATCTTGAGCCTCTCCACCTTTAAAAAACATACGACACCGGACACCATATATCATCAAGAATTCCGTCAAATCTTACAACAACTCTCTCCGTGCGATGTGCTATACACAGATGGATCAAAGGATGGTCCGAGGACAGGTTGCGCTTTTGTTACTGCGGGTTAGACGATACGGTTTCCGACTCCCCAGCGACTCCTCTGTTTACACGGCTGAACTGACAGCTATACAGAAGACCCTGAACATTACGTGGTCTAGAACTGGTAAGTTGGTAATCTGCAGTGACTCTCTTAGTAGTCTACAAGCAATTGGCGACATGTACTCTAAGAACATGTTGGTTCGAAGTATCTGGTCCTCACTACACAAGCTACAGTCGGAGGGAGTGGTTGTTATTTTTGTCTGGGTTCCCGGGACACGTAGGCATCCATGGCAACGAGCTGGCAGACAGAGGAGCAAAAGAAGCTTTGGAGCTCCAACCATTCACCTTACGGATGGTGGCATCAGACATCACTCCTGTGGTGAAAGCCAAGTTAAAAGCTATGTGGAGTTTCCGAATGGCAGGCGGTCTACAACAACAAGCTAAGAATCATCAAAGACTGCACAAGACCTTGGGGTACAGCTCATCGCCGGAGTCGGCGTGAGGAGGTGGTGTTGTGTCGCCTTCGTCTTGGCCACACACTGCTCACTCACGGCTTCCTTATGAATCGAGGTGACCCACCGATTTGCGCCACATGCGACACTGTTATTACAGTGAAGCATGTGCTGGTTCGACTGTCCTTGCTACTCAAGGTGCCGTCGAGCTATCAATCTGCCAGCTTCGTTAAGGGATGTGCTAGGTGATGACGAAACTGTTGTGAGGAGGCTCTTCGCCTTTTTAACAGAATCCTCCCTAGTAAGCAAGATTTAATTTTAATTATTTTATTCCTCCATACTTTGATACCTACGTTGTTTTGTTCCCAGGTTTATGCTTGTTATTTTAGTATTTAATAGATTTATTACTCTTGTTTCCTAGATCCTAAGCTATTAGAATCAAGATGGCCCACCTACAGCCATGCTCCTCCATGTTCTTGTTTTGTTATAAAATTATTCAGTATCTATTTCCCTATTATTTCGTTTTTAACTGTTGTCATAGTGGCCCATTTACAGCCACTCTGACAATAACATTGATTGTTGAGTTTGTCGCATTGTTATTTAGTATATAGTATATACTTTTGTTATTGCTTAGACTTAAAAAAACTATCTTATTTAATGTTCTCACGACCTTATACGTACTACCAACAAATGACAACGCCACAACATGAGCTGTTGTCCTTGAATCTAGAGGCCATTGATAACCTCTTGTGTTTTATGGCCCTAAAAAAAAAAAAAAAAAAAAAAAAAAAAAAAAAAAAAAACATACATGATGGCATCATGTTTGCAGTACCACATGGACCATGGATCATATTATTAACAATGTCAAACAATTCTTGATCAACATTCCGATCCGGAATTTTTGCTGAAACAATGTTGTCACTTTCTTCTTGGCGTACTTTATACACGAACCGAATCAAGATTTGAGTGTGAGGTAAAGCTCATTTTTACCATTCAACTGAGTAAAGTTAACATGGTATTTCCTAAATACCGAGTGAGGTGTAATCAAATTCACCAAAGATTTCAGTTTTTGTTTGAACACACGTGCAGTGATATAATGGCGATGCATCAACGTTTCACCTGACTACAGCAAATTTTAAATTTCATCCCAGTCTGGATTACACGTAAATGAGATAAAAGGTGAGGTCGCTAAATAAAATGGGTTTATCGCTAGCAATACAATACATAAGAACGGGGATTTTGGGCAAATCGAGGTGACAATGTAAATGAAAGTTTCCCGTATGAACTTTTTAAGCTCTAGTATAATATTCTATAAAAATAGGAACTACGTATTCAAGACGAAGCCATTTCCTCACAGTTTCTTCTCTATCTAGTTCTCAGCATTTTCTTATAGGTTTGTATTCTACTTGTTGTCTGGTCGCTAGCATATCAATGAATTATAAGAGAACACCCGAAGTGATCCCGGTGTATCTCGGCCTGCACCCTTACACACGATGCGCTGGTTAAAATACCTATGGAAACCGAAACCACCCCAAAACTAGGGCAAAGTGTAGTAGCAAGAGATCAAAGTGATCTAGAGAAGAAACGACAGTTGTCTGACTCAGACTGTGAGCTTGATCAAAACAAGCAAAGAAAAATGGAAAATAAACAAACCGACGATGAGATAAATATGCCTACTCCCTTATTTCTTGTGCTAAGTCATAAGGAAGATGGAAAAACTTTGACTAAGGTGAGCCCGTTCCTTATCCACAAATCTTTAGTAGCCTGTGGAGGGCAACCTAAATCTACAAGGAAGCTGAGGAATGGAACTATCCTGGTGGAGGCTGCAAATTGCATCCAATCCAAGAAGTTCCTTAAAATGACGAGCTTTTTCGACCAGGTAGCGGTTACTGTCCAGCCACATGCCTCTCTGAACTCTTCCAAGGGAATCGTTTTCTGTCGAGACCTTATGGACTGCAGTGAAGAGGAAATAAAGGATGAGCTGCAGTGCGAGATGGTGACAGATGTGGTCAGGATTGTTCGGACCGAAAACGGGGTAAAGGTTCCTACCCCGGGTCTCATTATAACCTTTGCAAAACCCCATCCACCAGAAACCATCAAAGCCGGATATTTGTCTTTGTCCGTGCGGCCGTATTTTAAAAATCCCCAGCGGTGTTTCCGCTGCCAGAGGTTCGGGCACTCAAGTAAAGTGTGTTCGAACCCGGAGACGTGTTCCCGCTGTGGTGATGAAGGACACCAAGAGGAGGGGTGCAAAAATGAGACGCGATGCATAAATTGCAAGGGAAAACATCCGGCATATTCAAGAGAGTGTAATATTTTTAAAGAAGAAAGAGAAATATTAAAAATCATGACTATAGAAAAGCTTTCGTTTAACGAGGCGCGTAAAGAGTACAGGAGGAGGGTCGCCCCAACTCCAAAAAAAGGAGTTTCCTACTCTGAAGCTGTATCTGTCCCTGTTCAGGCCGCACAGTGTTCCTCATGTACAGTCTTGGAGGGTATGGTGCGTGCATTGACTGAGCAGGTGGCTGCTCTGGTTCAGCACCTCGCCGCAGGTGCTGGGGAACAGTCTGTGGTCCTGCCCAGTAAATCTCCCCGAGACTTTCAGACCTCATCTAAACCTAATGTACAGTCTTATGTTAAACCTTTATCAGGAGGTCTTACATACAGAGATAAAGTTCAGCAAAATTTGAAACCTGCCTTAAGTTTAGAAGAGAGAAAGAAATTGTCAGAAAAGCTTAAGAAGAATATTCAAAGTAAAGTCGATAACAGGTCAAAAGCGCCTGTTAAGAATCTTAACACGTCATCATCTAAGTCATCTCAACTGTCCATCAATGATGATGGCACAGCTGAGGATCCTTTGGAGCTCCGGACGGAGTTCCAAACGTTAGGTGGAACTTTTCGACCTGTAACAAAACAAAGAAAAAAAATCACTATGTAGTAAAGAAGTAAAATATTGCATGCATTATAATAATAAAATAAAATCATGCTTATTCAATGGAATATTAATGGTTTAAGAAGTCATTTAGAGGATTTAAAACTACTTATAAATACAAAAAGGCCCAAAATAATCTGTATTCAAGAAACTAAATTAGCTCCTCACATACCACTTAAAATCAATGGTTATGACACGTTTCGATTAGATCACCAGCAAGAAATAGCCTGTGGCGGTGTTGCGATCCTTTCAGATTCTTGTTTGAACGCCAGAGTCTTGAACATCGTCACAAATCTACAAGCAATTATAATAGCAATAAACATTCCTATTAAAATAACAATCTGCTCTATATACATCCCACCTCTACCTTACGACCTGGTCCTTGACGATCTGCGTGATCTAATCACTCAGCTTCCCTCTCCGTTCTTGATTGTTGGCGATTTCAACGCACATCATCGTTCCTGGGGTTCCAGTCATTGTAGTCAAAGGGGTAACATGCTTTCGGGGTTGTGGGATGAGGTGCAAACGGTCGTACTCAATGACGGGTCGGCCACCTACATGTGTCCTAGGACCGGCGTGTGGTCGGCAATTGATTTGTCGATATGCAGTCCGTGTTTGGGAACCAGGGTCCACTGGTCCGTTCTTCCCGACCTGTCGGGGAGTGACCATGCGCCCATTACCGTAGCCTTTCAATCGCTTCCTTCTGCAATCGACAGGCCTCCAAGGTGGAAAATTCAGAAAGCGGATTGGAATGAATTTAGAAGTAGCTTAAATCCTCTAACCATTAATACACAAAATACTGACATTGAAATAATAACTGCATCGTTTACATCAGCTCTTCTGTCAGCGGCCGAATTGAGCATTCCCAAGTCCTCAGGGAAACAAAGTCACCACGCAGTTCCGTGGTGGTCAGAGGAATGTTCGAAGGCTCTAAAAGACCGTAGAAAATGTCTTAAGGTATTTAACAGACGTCCTACGGCACAAAATCTTGAAAATTACAGAAGATCGAGAGCAAAGGCAAGGCAAATTTTCAGGTTGAGTCGGCGACAGTCCTGGTTAGACTATATTGATAAAATAAAGAGAACTACTCCTACGTCTGATCTTTGGAAAAAACTACGTTCAGTTTGCAGCAGGCCCTCTCCACCTTCCATAATTGGTCTAGAACGTCGTGGCGATATAGTGACAGATCCTCAAACAGTTGCCAACTTGTTTTCGGCTCACTTTGAGCAAGTTTCTAAGACGTCGTCATATTGCCTCGACTTTCAACATTTTAAAGCTGCTCAGGAAAGGTTGCCTATTATTTTAAATCGAAATAACGACTCCCTTTTAAACCTTCCCTTTACTATAAATGAACTCGATTTGTCCCTTAAGGCCACATCAAACTCCGCACCAGGTCCTGACAATATACATTATGCCATGTTGCGGAACCTGACGGAGGAAATTAAGAAAGACCTTTTAACGTTATATAACAGAATTTATTTAGAAAATATATTTCCTACATCTTGGCGTCGTTCACATATTATCGCTCTACATAAACCGGGCCAGGATAGAGCGTCTCCAAGTAGCTATCGGCCTATATCCCTTACTAGTTGCCTCTGCAAAGTCCTTGAAAGAATGGTCAATAGAAGGCTTGTGTGGTATTTGGAAAAAAACAATCTTCTGGCGACTGCTCAGTGTGGATTTCGGCAGGGTAGGTCTACTGCTGACCATCTGTTGTGTTTGGAGACTTTCATCCTTAACTCTTTTATTCAAGGAAAACACTTAGCTGCTGTTTTCTTTGACCTGTCGAAAGCCTATGACACTGCATGGAGAAGGGGTATTGTAAATAAACTAATATCTTGGGGTGTTGGTAGTCACATGGTGGCATTCATAAATGGCTTTTTGTCTGACAGAACCATTCAAGTAAGACTCGGTAAAACTCTTTCTGATCCTCTTGTTCAAGAAAATGGAATCCCGCAAGGAAGTGTGTTAAGCTGCACTCTGTTTACCATTGCAATAAATGAAATTGCATCGTACGTTATACCTCCTGTACGCTGTTCTTTGTTTGTAGACGATTTTGCTATTTTTATCTCGGCAAAGAAACTGTCTACATCTGAAAGAACTTTGCAGTTGACTATAAACCGGCTTGAACAGTGGTCTAGAGTAACGGGTTTTTCTTTTTCCCCATCGAAAACTAAGTGCATGGTCTTTTCTAGGCTCCAAACCATGGAGAGGCCAACACTAACTTTGATGGGACAGAGAATACCAAACGTCGAGGAAATAAAATTCCTGGGTCTCACGTTTGATACCCGGCTAACTTGGGTGCCTCACCTGAGAGACCTAAAAGATCGATGCATGAAACGCTTGAATATACTTAGAGCCCTTAGCGGAACAAAATGGGGAGCTGACAGGACGTGCATTCTCAGATTTTACAAAGCCACCATCCGTTCCTGTTTAGACTATGGATGTCAAGCATATGGGTCCGCAAGACCCAGTGCTCTAAAAATGCTTGACCCTGTCCATAATTCTGCCTTAAGACTGGCCACTGGAGCTTTTCGATCTTCTCCTATTAACAGTCTTCTTGCAGAAACAGGAGAACCTCCTCTTTCGCATAGACGGCAACAACTGTCCCTGAACTATGTTCACGCTCTTTCAGGGAAGCCAGACAACCCTGCATTTGAACCGGTCTTGCGAAATCCACTGTATAATTCTTTCCTAGCGAGACCAAATCTTCCTTCACCCTTAGGCGTTAGGGCCAAATCCTACGCTTATGAAATAGGGCTAAACAATTACCAGTTTAAAGTCGTTCATCAATGTGATATCCCACCCTGGAGCGTATCAATGCCAAAAATTATTTTAAATCTCTCTAGGTTTAAAAAAGTCTCCACTCCAGAAACAGTCTACCAACAAGAATTCCGTCAAATACTAGGCAGCCTCGCACCTTGCGATGTTGTCTATACTGACGGGTCAAAGGAACGTTGTAGAACTGGATGTGCTTTTGTCACCGGGGTAAGACTATACGGATTTCGTCTCCCCAACGACTCTTCCATTTTCACGGCTGAATTAACAGCCATCCAAAAGGCCCTAAATATAACTTTTCCTATGACAAAAAAATTGGTTATCTGCAGCGACTCCCTTAGTGGTATACAAGCCATCAGCGATATGTATTCCAAACACATTATCATCCGCGAAATATGGCACTCCTTGTCTTCCCTTCAGTCCGAAGGTGTTGCTGTCTTTCTTGTCTGGGTACCTGGACATATTGGAGTATCCGGAAACGAGCTGGCAGATAGAGGAGCTAAGGAAGCATTACAACTCCAGCCTTACACCGCACGGATGATTTCTTCCGACATTATCCCGGTAGTGAAGGGCAAACTGAAAGCCAAATGGAATAGCGAATGGCGGGCAGTCGTCAACAACAAGTTACGGCTTATTAAAGACTGCGTTGGACTCTGGGAAACAGCGAACCGCCCGAGTCGTCGTGAGGAGGTTGTGTTGTGTCGCCTGCGGCTAGGCCACACGCTTCTCACACATGGCTTCCTTATGAGTAGAGATGATCCTCCGGTCTGCGACACATGTGACACTGTCATTACTGTCAAACATGTGCTTGTTGACTGCCCTCGCTACTCGGTACATAGGCGCAACTCGAATCTGCCGGCTTCGTTGAACGATATTCTCTGTGATGACGAGACGGCAACTCAAAGACTACTATGTTTTCTAAATACAACGTCGCTGATTAATAAAATATAGTATTGTGTTAAGTTTATTTATTCTGATTATCCATTGTTGTTAATATTTATAAATTTTATTGTTTAATTTTTATCTATTATTACAGCTGCCAAATTAGCCCCTTTACAGCTACCTTGGTGGCAGTAAAATGTGTTAAGTTTTTATAGTTTATTTAATTAATGTTATGTACCTTGTCCTTATTTATGTTCTATTTATATTTTTAGCCTTTATATGGGTTATGACCTCTCTACAGTCTTTCCCTTGTTATATTTATTGTTATCTAGTTTTAAGTTTAAATTATTTACTCACCTACTTGTCGTAATTCGAGTTTTTGTTATCTACAATGTAATCTTTATGTACCTAATTGACACTACCAGATACGAGTAGGTGTCAATTCTTTCTTGAGGGCAATGATAACCTCAGCGTTTTTTGCCCCTTATATATATATATATATATAAAAAAAAAAAAAAAAAAAAAAAAAAAAAAAAAAAAAAAAAAAAAACTCCCATAAAGGGAATCATCACTTGCTACACTTCCTAATTGTGTCCCATCCGTTACACATTTCGGAACTCTTAAAATAATAATTGTATTATATATATATATATATATATATATATATATATATATATATATATATAAGTAGATAGTAATATGGCGGTTCTAGACCACTTTCGGAGCCAACAGAAAATCAAGGGAAAATACTGTTTAAAGGACAATAAACGAATCTGTAACTCACGAATGAAAAATTAACCGAATCTATAGCTGTTATGCTTCTACTTTCTCAAATCAATCTATCGGAAATGTCTGCTACGACGAAAAATCTTCTACTCTACAAAATTGATAGTAACACAGTCTTTATCTTTAATAGTCTTCTTTCCAGTAACAACCAAGTGTAATTTATCATGTTTATTCAATTCTTTAATCTTTTTTTCATCCAAAACAGTCAAAAATCTGTTCGGTAAGTGTACTTTATAATCTTCCAACTCGGCAATTATTGTAAACCCGAATTTATCTTTCATTTTCTCCAGATTCAAAATTTTGTATTTCTTATTTTCTTCTAATTCCATTAATTTCTTATATTCTTTGATCTTTAAATCACCAACCTCATTTAATTCTTTTAGTAGCTCCATTTAAATAAGAAAAATTTCTTAACTAAGGTTTGTAAGAGGCAATTTAAATTCTCTATACTACTTTTTTCAATAATTTTAAGTCTTAGTTTACACATTTTTTAAATAATAAATAGAAGAATCTATCACTGTTTCACCAGAAATTGTGCTGATTTCTGTAAAATTCAAGTAAAAATCATTAATTTTTTAAATTCTAAAATTATTGAAAAAATAGTATAGAGAATTTAAATTGCCTCCTACAAACCTTAGTTAAGAAATTTTTCTTATATAAATGGAGGGTGAAAAAGTAACATGTCCGTTTTGCAAAAAAGAAATTTTAAGAAAAAACTATGATCGACATTATAGCTCAAAAATCCATTTAAAAAACAAAGAAATTTACGAGAAAGAACTGAATTTTTTAAGACAATGGGCTAAAGAAAATCAAATTGTCGATCATGAAAAGATGTACAATATAGAAAAATTGCGTGAATTAAAGAAAAACTTTAAGGAAGATAAAAAAGATCTCAATCTATTTAATGATGAAAAAATTCAATCAATCGCTGAAAAATTGTCCATTGAAACAAACGATAAAACTAAGTCTGAAATGATCGAAGAAATTGACAAAACTCTTAACGAAAACCCTAAAAATATCATTGATGTAGAAGTGTTATCCTCAATACACGGTCTTTTCAAGCAATACATTTTAACAAACTTGAACGATAATTCCATGTCAATTTACAAATATCTATCAATTATGAGGCCAGAAATTAAAAGTTTAATAGAAAAATTTCAAGAGAATGTTAAAAATATGAAAGGATATCTCTCTTTGGAATGTGAATATGAACGAACTTTAGTAAACGGTGAACCACAAACTTGCCCAATGTATTTTACTATAAAAGCAGACGAAATATTTGATGTAAACGACTTTATTTCTAAACAATTTAATAAATTAACACATCGTGAACAAACAAATCATCCAAATAAGGGTTCTGGATGGACATTTAAAAGCTGCAAACAACTAGTTTTGAGCCTTAATAAACACGAAATGATGAACGCAGGATCATATATCGATTTGCCAAAGAAAATCAAAGATAAGAAAGCTTGTATAAATATCAAAAATAAAGATGATTATTGCTTTATTTATTCTATCCGATGTGCTATTGAAAAACCCGAGACACATGTTGACAGAGCAAAACAATATGAAAAATTTGTAAATGACGAGATATTTTCAGGTTTCGAGTATCCAATGTCCTTAAAAGATATACAATTATTTGAAAAACGAAGTCACAATTCCAAGTACAAATATCCAAAAATGTCTATAAATATCTACAGTTATGATGAGAAACTCAATATTGTTCCATTACAAATTTCTGAAAAATACGACGCTGAGTTAAACATTGACTTATTGTATGTTAAACAAGAAGACAAATCTCATTATGTTTTGATAACCGATTTAAATAAACTCGTGAGTTCTCAGTTATCTAAACACGAACATAAAAAATTGCTATGTAGAAGATGTTTAAGCCATTTCTACAAATCTGGAGATTTAACAGATCATTTAGAAATTTGCAAACAACATGAAGTTTGTAAGCCAATTATGCCGTTTCCAGGTCAAACAACAACATTTACTAATTATCAAAAGAAATTTTCTCATCCTTACGTTATTTATATGGATTTTGAAAGCATATTAGAGAAGATTCCCACATGCAAAAACAATCCGCAAAAATCGACTACAACGAAGATTCAGAAGCATATTCCTTATGGTTTTACTCTATATTTAGTGTCAAATGTGACGAATCGCATGTATAAACCGATATGTTATCGAGCAGAAAATGAAGACGATTTGCCTAATGTTCCTGCAAAATTGTTTGAAGAGCTCAATAAAATATCAAAATACATAGCTAAAAAGTATAATTCTAAGAACAAAAAACCTATGAAATTGACCGAAGAAGAAGAATTAGCGTACCAAAATTCTAGTCTTTGTCATATTTGTGAATGTGAGGGTTTTGATAATCAAACAAGAAAAAAAGTACGAGATCATTGTCATTTGACTGGAAAGTTTCGAAGTGCTGCTCATTTATCTTGTAACTTGAATCTCAAATTTCCTCAGAATATTCCAGTTTTCTGTCACAATATGAGTAACTACGATACCCATTTGTACATAAAAGAATTGGCAAAACAGTATGGTAATGTTGATTTGATCGCAAACACAGATGAAAAATATATAAATTATTCAGTAAATTCAGGATATGGGTATGAGTTTGAAGATGATAAACCAAGAAAGTTCATCAAGTTTTCATTCGTAGATACGTTCAGATTCATGGCCTCGTCTATAGAAAAGTTAGCTAAAAACCTCAAAAAAGATGATTTCAAGCATACAAATCATTTTATACAAGATGGAAGAATATTGAACGCAATTCTAGATAGACAGCCAAATGACGACAACGAGATTTTTAAAATTCTATCTGGAAAAGGAATATTTCCCTATGAATTTATCGATAGTATTGAAAAACTTGATTACACAGAAGACCTGAAAATTCAAGATTTCTATTCACTTTTGACAGACGAGAGCATATCTGAGAAAGATTATCAACACTATTTGAGCGTTTGGAACAAATTAAAAGAGAAAAATCTTGGAAATTACTCTGATTTGTACAATATCCAAGATGTATTATTGCTTGCTGATATATTTGAAAATTTCAGAAATATTTGCTTAAATTGCTATAAACTTGATCCAGCACATTATCTAACAGCTCCAAGTCTCGCATGGGACGCTATGTTAAAATTAACGAAAATAGAATTACAATTGATTAGTGATTATAACATGTATTTGATGATTGAAAAAGGTATTCGCGGAGGCATTTCTCAATGTATTAAACGATATGTTAAAGCAAATAACAAATATTTGAAAGATTTTGATAAGACAAAGCCCGAAAACTATCTGTTGTACGTCGATGCAAACAACCTTTATGGGTATGGCCTCATGCAAAATTTACCATATAACGAAATCAAGTGGATGAACCCGAAAACATATACAACAGCAGAATGGCAAGAAACAATTTTGGAACTCACTGGCGACGAAGATTATGGCTATATTCTTGAAGTCGATCTAGAATATCCAACAAATTTACACGAACATCACAAGGATTTACCTCTTGCTCCAGAACATTTTAAAAACAAACTTTGCACAACTTTACTGGATAAAACTGAATACGTTGTTCATTCAAGAAATTTGAAATTCTATCTGGAACAAGGTATGATTTTGAAACATGTGAATAGAGTTATAGCATTCGATCAGAAGCCTTTTATGAAAAAGTACATTGATTTTAACACAAACATGAGAACCAAAGCTACAAGTGACTTTGAGAAAGATTTTTTCAAGCTGATGAACAACTCAGTTTTTGGAAAATCTATGGAAAATGTGCGAAATAGATGTGATATCAAACTAGGAAATGAAGAATTTTCAATGAAACAAGCTAAGAAAACAAATTTCAAATGCTTTAATATCTTTGACGACAACTGTATAGCGAGTCACATGTTCAAACAAAAGGTTAAATTTAACAAACCGATCTACATAGGATTTTCGGTTCTTGACCTATCAAAATTGTTAATGTATGAGTTTTATTACGATAAATTAAAGAAGTTCGATCCAGATTTGAATCTTTGTTACATGGATACAGACAGTTATTTTCTAGAATTGAAACGAGATCCTTTTAAGATTATTAAAGAAAATATAGATGACTTTGATACAAGTGATTATCCAAAAGATCACGAATGTTTCACTACTAAAAATAAGAAGGTAATAGGGAAATTTAAAGATGAGTTAAATAGCGAAGTTTTAGAAGAATTTTGTGGATTGAGATCGAAAATGTACTCGTACAAATATCTAGACAAAAATCCAGTAAGATGCAAAGGGATTAAGAGAAGCGTTGTAAATAAAACAATAAATATCGAAAACTTGAAGAAATGTTTGTTCGAAGATAAAGAAGAATTTAGGGAGATGACAGTAATCAAAAGCTACAAACATGAGTTGTACACCGTCACTATAAACAAGTTAGCACTGAACGCTAAAGATGATAAGAGAATTGTCCTAGAAAATAAGATCGATACAGTACCTTATGGCTATAAAAATGAAGCAAAATCTGATATATTAGATGAGTTAAATAAACTTGGAAACTTTGACATGTAAATGGAAGATGATTTGATTCACTGCCACAAATGCAAGAAAAAAACGAAAAATATAGATTCTAAAATCGTTCAAACTCAAAACGGATTGTATAGAATTGCAGCAAAATGTTCAAAATGTAAGACAAATAAGAGTAAATTTATAAAGAATCCTTATGAAAAACAAGTAAAGAAAGAATTAAAAAATAAAGAAGAAATAGAGATTGAAGCTAGAGAAATTCATGCACCAGTACGAAAAAAGTTTAAAAAGAGAAAAATTATAACACTAGGAATTGACGATTTATGGGCAGCAGATTTAGTTATAATGTCTAATTATTCGGATCAAAATGATGGATTCAAGTATATGTTAAATGTTATTGATACTTTCTCAAAATATGCTTGGTCAAGAGCTATCAAAAGAAAAAACGGCAAGGATGTTTCAAAAGCTTTCGAAGATATAGTAAAAGACGCGATAAAAATCAGGCATAAACCTCCAAATTTACTTCATACAGATAAGGGTTTAGAGTTCAAAAATAAAGAATTTAACGATGTTTTGAGGAAATACAACATTAAGATTTATCATACTGAAAACGAAGAGAAATCAAGTATCGTAGAGAGATATAACAGAACTCAAAACGAAAGGATGAAAGTTATTTTTGAGATTAATAAAAACTTTAAATGGATCGATATTCTTCAAAAAATAGTCACAAATTACAATGATACGGTTCACAGCACAATCAAAATGAAGCCTAAAGACGTAGATAAGGATGCAGAAAAGGAGTTTTTAGAGACCGTTTTCAAGTATGTTCCACCTGAAATTCACACGAAAACTAAATTTAAAGTCGATGATCATGTAAGAATTGTTAGTAAAAAACAAACATTTTCGAACAAATATAAGAACAATTGGTCAAGAGAAATCTTTGTGATTTATCAAATTAATAACACAGATCCTGTAACTTATAGTATAAAAGATTTAAACAACGAAGAAATAACCGGTAAGTTTTATGAATATGAATTGAGAAAGTCAAAGCTATAATTTTTTCTATATAAATGGAGGCTCAAAAGAAATGTTCAATGTGCAAGGAAATAAAAGGTTTTGAAGAATTTTATAAAAATAGAACTAAAAAAGACGGATTTGGACATTATTATAAAGATTGTCATAATAAATATCGAAAAGAATTATACGATAAAATAGAAAAATTAACTCTAGAGGAGAAAGAATGTTACTTTTGTAAAGAAGTTAAGAATGTTTCTGAATTTAACAAGTGGAATTATAGTAGAGATAAAAAACATACACATTGTAAAGATTGTACTATAAGAATTCAACAAGAAAGTCAAAAGAAACCGACTCTTTGCGATTGTGGACGAATCATTCAATGGTTACCTTATCTTCAAAAACATTTACAGACAAAATATCATAATTCGAGAGTTTAACATTTTCATCGTGTAATAATTTTTTCTATATAAATGGAGTCTCAAAAGAAATGTACAAAGTGTCAAGAATTTTATAAGGAAAAGAATAGAAAAGACTGTTATTGTGAGGAATTATATGATAAAATGGACAAATTAACTTTAGAAGAAAAAAAAGTGTTACTTTTGTAAAGAAATTAAAAATATTTCTGAATTTAATAACTGGCAGTATAGTAAAGATAGAAAAGATGCTTTTTGCAAAGATTGTGCTAAAAAAATTTTCAGCGAAAGTTATAAAAACGAAACGCCTTGTGAATATGAAAAAAAAATTCTATATTGGTTACCTAGTTATGCTAAACATTTACAAACAAAATATAATAAATCGAGAGTTTTTAGTAAAATTTAGAAACATTTTCATCGTGTAATTTAGATATTCTATAAATCAGTCGAGATTCAGTCATATTTGTAGTAAAATGATTTCCGTTGTATAAAATATTCAAAGATTCTTTCATTTGGTTATACAGATTGATAGAATTTGGTTCGTCATCAATGAACAAAATCTCTAATTCAGGATAATTTATTTTTAGATGTTTTAATCGGTTTGGTATTTCTCGTTTCTGAGCTCTGATAACGTAATAAGGCCATTCCCACATGTGATTCTTCTTAATTAACACAAAAACATGGTGTTTTTTCTTATCAAAATCTTTACAAACAAGATCTGGTTTCATTAAGTCAATTTTTACACTTTGTTTTGCAATTATTTCCGTTTTGATTTCATCTGTAATTTGCAAGTGTTTAACTTCATCCTCTAAATATTTAATCTTGTTTTCAAGTTTGTACTCACCAAATTTTCTAATGGAGGGTAAAACCTCTTTTGTAACCCACTTTTGAAAGGTTTTTGCTTCTAATTTATTAGATCTTAGTATTAAAGAATAAAATCCAGATTCATTAATGAAAATAGTGTCAGGATGAAGATTTTGAAAGGGTCTATGGCATAGACTCTTGTAATTTATATATTTAAAGGCTATTTTCTCGTCATTATCAATATTATTTATGATAGCTTGTCTAGTATTTTCATATTGTAAAATTTCTGCAACATCTTTAGCCTTAAACCAGATCACATTGTTTTCGTCTACAATCGTTAAGATATTCGTGTTATCGAATGTAAGTTGATTATTTCTTAGATCTATGACTGACTCCATTTAGATAGAAAAAAATTTAACAAGCAATTATTATTTTGAGTTTAAAGGTCGAAAATAGTGTCTGGATGTAATTTTTGTAAGAGTCGCGATTCGATACCCTTGTCAGAATCTATGTTTTCAAAGCTTTTTTTCTATTTTTCTTTAACATGATCTATGATAGCTTGTCTCGTATTTTTAAATTCCAATATTTCTGCAACATCTTTAGCCTTAAACCAAATTTCATTATTTTCGTCAACAATCGTGCAAATGTCTTTATTATTGAATGTAAGTTGATTATTGAGTAGGTCTACAAGTGACTCCATTTAGATAGAAACATTTTTAACTAGTAATTTTTATTTCAGTATAAAGTCCAGATTCATTGATAAAAACAGTGTCAGGATGAAGATTGTTAAGGGGTCTATGGGATAGACTCCTGTAATTTATACATTCAAAAGTTGTTTTATCATCATTATCGACATTATTTATGATAGCTTGCCTCGTGTTTTCATATTCTAAAATTTCTGCAACATCTTTAGCTTTAAACCAGATTACATTGTTTTCGTCTACAATCGTTACAATGTCTTTGTTATTGAATGTAGGTCTACAACTGACTCCATTTAACTAGTAATTTTTATTTTGAGTGTAAAGTCCAGATTCATTGATAAAAACGGTGTTTTTTTGAAAGTTTGAAGGTAAGAACGATTCGTTCCCCCCTTGATTCATCATTCTTTCGACAATCTTAAATATATTGTTGTTTTACTCTCATTATTTAATAAATTTCCCTCAGAGTCTTGTATAGTTAGAACGATTTTTTGAATTCTTTTAATATTTTTTCTAATTGGAATATAATCAATTTCATTCGGTTTTTCACTAATTTTTGATCCATAAGCAACATTTGGAAAAAAAGTGTACAAAATTTCAGATTCTTTGTGTAAATGTTCGGTATGATTTTCAAAACTAGGTTCAACGAGATTACAATGTACTTCAATTACATCGAACGGTCTAAATTTTGGCGTTTTATTTCCTAAATATACCTGATTTGGCTCAATAGTTTCTTGAACAAACCCTAATAAATCTACTATAATTGCTGAAAACATTATTCTTACTGGTGATTTTATTTGAATTTTATTAGAGAGATAATTTTTTTGCATTTCAAACTTGTTTTCGTCAAAGTTTAAAGATTTATCTGATTGTTTGAATGTTTTCAGATAATTTTTAAGGGAATTTTTTATTTGATCGAAGGTATAATATCCTTTGTTTAAACCATAATATTTTGTTATGTTCTTCTCACTAAATCCTATACAATAAGGAGAACTTTCACTAATATTTATTACAAAATTGTCAGAATAAAAACCGCTTAACACATTCACACTGCGGATGACAAAATTACTGGTGGCAGAAAATGCGAGATTTTTTTTTTTTTTTTTACTTACCCAAAATGGAGTCAGGATAGCCGAAAGGGTTGTCCAAGGTATCCCGGAAGCTTTCGTTGGCCGGAACGGTTGACGTTTTCATGTCCGTGCCGAGTTTGCTCGTCATCCGCACCGGGTGCCGGTCACCGTGTTGTATGTGCTCGCTGCGCACTAGGTTTCGGCACAAACACTCGCGAATTACACGTATATAGTACATGAATGACACGTAGATAGTACATCAATTACACGTATATATTACATACTAGTTTGAAAAAATATACAACATCAAAAACAGTTAACACTCCCCCCTCTCAGAGTAAAAATTAGAAAAAAACTATATACATCCCCACCCACCGCCAAAGTCTAAAAAAACTACTTATTTGCCCTCGTGATACTTATCAAAGCAACCGAGTTCACACAGAGCTGGTTTCGTCAGGGCACACTGCACAATAGTATACTGTTTCCCTTACGCTTGCCTTCTTGGTAGCAAACGCGGGCACCTCCGGGTAACTGACTTGCCGTTTCCTTTGCGCTTCCATTGATTTGGAGAGACGATGCATGCTGTTGCGAGTCGGTGTGATGAGCAGTGGGGCTTCCTTTGGAGGGAGCAGGTCTTCAAGTACACGAACTCGGAAGTTCATACAGGGACAGCCTATCTGAGTTGTACATGTTGTACAGATAAAAAGAATTTACAACAACAACCTGGAGAAAGTGCACAAAAATTTTCTTGTGCCATCGCAGGGTCTTGCGCTCACAGGGGTAATACGATACCATTTGGTCCAAGCGGGTCAGTCCCCTTCATGTAAGAGTTGTATTACATGATTGGTTTTGGCAGCGTTCGTTTTTGGTTTCTCCGGTTGGTGGTTTGGACCATCTCGTTGTCATATTGTGTGGAGATGTAGGTCACCGTCCGCTTATCCCTCCATTTTCCAATCATGACACTTTGGGCATAGTTTTGCTATCGTTTTCACCTTTGCCCAATGCCTTTGCCTTCACCGCTGGAGGTGTATGGAGTCTGTCGATGCGTAGGGTGCCGGTAGTGTAGGTTGAATGACGTAAAAAGTTTGGATGATAAGACAAAACTATTATAAAAATTATCCATGAACAGGGAATGGCCTTTCCCCAGGAAGTCCCCTCATCAGCTTCATGACGACTTTGACGGTATGACCTTTGCCACTAACAAGAGTCATGACTCCCCGTGTAAACATGGAAGCGCAGCATGAGTCCCTCGGGTTCATTCAGGGAATAAATTTTGATCCCATATTTGTGTCGCTTGCCCTTTTACGTACTGGCGGAAGACCAGTCTGCCACGCACGCCACAGTACCATCTCTTCGTCGATTGTCAGTTCACGGTCGGGATAATAGATCTGTCGCATCTTATTGTTTGAAATATTCAACAATATTTTGAATTTTAAAAGACCGGTTGTTAGCAGGTTCAGGGTGATCAGGGGTATCAACTCTTGAATAATGCAGACATCTCAAAATGCCAAGAAATCGATCTCGAGACATGTACTCCTTGAACATAGGAAAGTTCAACAACCGATGAGTTTTCCAATAATCGTTCAATCGATTCAATCTGACGTTGCCAGTCAACAGTAGAAGGCCTAAGAATGTTCTTAGTTCGGCCAACACTAAGTCCTTCCATTTGGTTATGCGAGACGCGGGAGTAGTGGTGGGGCCACAAAATAGTTCCAGGGCATACAAGTTGGTTTGTCTAATAATATTCTCTAAAAACACGGTGTCAAGAAGGAGATTGAACCAGTCAATTGGGTTTATTGTCACCTGGAATGGGAACGAGCAAGCCAGGTTGACCAGTAAACGGCAGGTCACGTAAACCAGCCATGTCGCTGGCCGTGTCAGCCCCACTGGGGGTGGGGGATGCCGCCTTCACCGTCGCTAGAACTGTTCGAACTCGACTCATTGTCTTCATCAGATGAAAAATTATCGTCAATAACATTATCGTCTTCCTCCATTATGAGTACATACACTTACACAGTCAACAGACACTATAATCCACTCACACAATATCGCAAAGCATACACAACAAACGAAAATGGCGAACCGGGGACGAATCACACCAACTGACTCACCGAAACTGGCACACCTCGCTATGAGTGTTACAGCCTTCCCAGGCAACTGCTCAGCTCACACTGGGGCAATATGAAAGCAGCTGCTGTATGACGAGTTCGCTCGTCCACCGCCAGGCGCGCCAGGTTCGCATGACGAGCATGCTCGTCACCCGCAGTGAATGTGTTAAACCGATAAAATAATTTGATTCTTCCTCTAAATGAATAGGATGTTCCAAGTTTAAAACTAATTTAGAGCTTTCTGAAGTCAACTTGAACAGCTTCATTTTCGCTATTTAAATGGAGAAATTTTTAAAGAAAAAAGATCAGATAAAACTTCAAACGTTTGAAGAAAATAAGAAAGATCAACCAATCAGATTGTTAATTGTTGGTTCAAGTGGATGTAGAAAAACAACTTTATTATTGAATTTTATCTACAATAGGTTGATTCCTTATTCCAATTTGTATGTTTTTAGTAAATCTTTAGAACAAGACGCCTATAAAAAATTACAAGAAAGATTTGAAAATATTGAGAAAAACTTAAACAAAAAAATATCACATTTTTATAATGTTTCTGAGGACATAGTTCCGTTAAGCGAATGTAAACCCAATTCGTTAATCGTTTTTGATGATTGTATTTTGGAAAATCAGGACGTTATTAAGGAATATTTCGTAATGTCTCGTCACAAAAACATATCTTGTATCTATCTTTCCCAATGCTTTTCAAAGGTTGATAAACAAGTTATTAGAAATAATTTGAATATGTTGTGTGTTTTTAAGCAAGACGATCACTATTCGAGAAAGATTTACAACAATTATGTTGGTTCTGATATGAGTTTTAACCACTTTATTGAGTTGTGTGATAAAATTTGGAAGGAAGACTACGGATTTTTAACAATTAATCTAACTTTGAAGCCTAAAAATGGTAAATATTTGAATAAATTTTCTAATATAAATGCTGCTTAGTGGTCTGACAAATTTACTCGATAAAATATTTGTTACAATTATTTTTACATTATCTTTACTTTTTATTTACATTATGAAAACAACTGAAAAACGGTAAATCTGTTCACGTTTTCACGCTTCGTGTTCACGTTTTACGTTACACGTTCACGTTTTCACGCTTCGTGTTCACGTTCACGTTCTCGTTCTCGTTCACGTTCTCGTTCTCGTTCACGTTCACGTTTCAAAATTTTCCTAAATAAATGGCGAACGTAACTTCAGAAGAAGCGAAAAAACTTGATCAAATCGAAAAGAAATTAATCAAAGAATTTAAAGAACAGATTCGAATTGATGAAAAAGAACAAGAATTTATTCAAAAAATCAATCAACCTGTAACTTCTGCAATAAAAAACGTTGAGGGCAAAATTGAAAATGTTTTAAGTGATAATCAAAATTTGATGAATTTGGTTCCAGTTGTACGACAATTTGCCGATATTTCAATTCCAGAATCTGAAGAGTTTGAATTGCCAAAATTACCATCGTCGACACCATTTAGACCTCGAATCATTGAAGACTCTACCATAGTTGAACCAATAAGTCCTGGAATAACGGATATAATAATTGGTGAAATTGGTAAAAAATTTCTTCCTAGAGCAAAGGATGATAAATTTGGTTTGTATTGGGACAGAAAAAAGAAAAGTTTTATGATTGGAAATTTGCCCGTGAATTTTGAGCATAATGATATCATTATTAATAAAAAAACATATGAAGGAACTCAAGGTTTATGGAGATTATTAACAGACTATGACGCTCCAAAAGATAATTTATATTCTGAAGAAGATTTGAAAAAGTATACAGAAATTTTATGGGAATCTGACTCAATTTACAAAAATAATGATCCATCTACTAAGAAGCCTAAGTCAAGTAGAGGTAAAAAATATATTAAATTAATTAAACCAATTTGGGAAAAACGAATCGAAGGATCAGGTGTAAGAAAATACAATGATAATAAGATTGAATACAGATATATCGACGATTTGACAAAACTCGATGGAATTATAAATTATATTTATGCTCAAGAGAAGGCTGGAAATAACAATTTTTTGAATGAAAAGAAAGCAATTAAAGATTTTATTTCGAATAAACTTGACGAAATGATTGAAAAACCTGATGGAATTAAATATTTAAAACGAATTTTGCCGGCAATAAGTTCATCTATGATTGAGGGTAGTGGACTTTTGAATGATTTTATCAACAATTTACCTTTTGAATTACACGTACCAACTTATCAGTATCTGGGGCCTGGCACAAAACTCGAAAAAAGACTAAAAAGAGGAGATCCTGGTATAAATAAATTAGATCAAGCTGCTATGGAACACGATATTTTTTATGCAAAACATAGAGACACAAATTCCAGACATATAGCAGATAAAGTTTTGCAAGATAAAGCAATGGATAGATTTTTATCAAAAGATGCTAGTTTAGTGAAAGATTTGTTGCGCTTCCAACAGCTGGAGCAATGTTTTTGAAGAGAAAACTAGGAATGGGAATCGAAGAGAACTTGAAATTTTAACTATATAAATGGAGGTGAACGTAAACTTCAGCAAAAATCAGAAAGAAAAAATAAAATCCGCTTTTAAGAAGAAAATACCCGTTAGTATTCAATTTAAAATAGATCAACTAAAAAATGGCGAAGATAAGATATTTTTAACAAATAGACAATACAATAAACTCGAAAAACAATAAAGGAACCAGAATAGAATTTTCTTATAATCAGTTGAAAGAACTTAAAAATGGTGGACTTTTGAAAGATTTATTAGATTTTGGAGAAAATATTCCAGTTGTTAAAAATGTTGTTCCTTATGTTCGTAAAGCTGCTCCAATCGTTAAAAAGGATGTGATTCCTATTGTTCGAAACATTTTAAATTGGTTAGATAAAGAGTTGGAAGATGTTACAGGATCTGGATTAGATGAAAAAACTTTGAATTACGTGAAATCAAACATTGAAAAAAAAATTTAAACCTTTAACATTCGGGGAATTGGAAGAAATCTGCAAAAATATTAAACATTTTAGAGGAATCTTCATGAGAGATACATTACCTGAAAAAGTTAAGAAATTTGAATGTGGAATTGTGAATTTAGACTCGATTATGGGAAGTGGAACGCATTGGATTTGTTATTATAAAAATGATAAGAATGCATGTTATTTTGATTCGTATGGAAGAATTGAGGACAAACCACCTATAGAATTGATTAAATATTTGAAAAAATCAAGCGTCTACTACAATGATTCTCAGATTCAAGACTATAAAGATCCCCCAATTTGTGGTCATTTATGTGTTTTTGTGTTGAATGAACTGAGTGATGGTAAAGATTTTAAAGAAGTTGTTAACAAATTATTACTTAATAAATATGGATTCACAAAATATTTTTGACGTATTTGGAACACAAATTATTCAAAATGTAGATAATAGTTTGAATTTTGATAGTTTGAGAAATGAGTTTGATAACAAGTTAGAAAATTTATTACAAAACCTTCCAGATTCAGATATGTTTGCTGTTGAGATTGAAGATTTTAAAGCAGAATATGATAACAAACTTGCAAATTTCATGAGTTCAAATGAAGTTGCTGATAAAATAAAAACATTGAAAAAAGAATTTGAAGATGGTGCAAAAAAAATATTTACCAATTTAATGTCTCATATCGAAAAAGCTGATAAAATTACTGAAGCGATCAAAGTTGAAAAGAATTATGTTAGTTTGGCTAATAAAAAAAGAATTGTCGGTGTTCGACCTGGTATTGACAAACATGATGTTGTTGTTAAAGAACAAATTTTAAAACCTCTAAAATTATCAGAAAACATCGATATTGTTGATTTACATGATCCGAATGTTAAAAATGCCTTAGATTTTAAAGGAAAAAGAATTAGCAGTGTTAGTAAAGGAATTAATCCATTTGATGTTGTTGTAATGATTCAATTAGAAGATCCTATTAAAATGTTTAATGAACTAAAACAAAATTATGAGAATCATAAACAGCATGTTAAAGATTTTACAACAGAAGTCTATGAAAAACTTGATGAAAGAAGTAAAAGATCAGTAGACGATGTTGGTGAAATTAATGAAAAACTTACTAAATTTAAAGAGTCTTTTGATAAGTTTAGTTTACATGCTACGAAAACTTTTGAGAATATTGGTCATAAATTTGTTGAATACAATGATTCTTACGCTGTCAAATTTCAAAAATTAGAAGAAAAACTTAATAAGTTCGAGGAAGATCTTACTGAAATAGGTATTCTCGCAGGGTTTTATGCACGATAAATTTTCCTTATATAAATGGCGCTCATATACTGTGTGAGATGTAAAGAAAAAACTGCAACAAATGATATAAAATATTACGCAAATATCAATGGAGTTAAAAGAATTTCTGGAAAATGTGCTGAATATAACGCAAAAAAGAGCCAATTTATAAAAACTTGAAATTTTTTCCTAATAAATAGAGATGGCGGGACATTACAGTGCTTTCGATCTTTTTATAATGCAACACGAAAGAGATTTGAAAAAAGAACATTGGGATGATATTTCTCAAAAATATGAATTATCCGAAGATATGATGAGATTATACGTAAACAAATTGAATTGGTATAACATTGCTAAATATCAAAATCTGTCCCCAGAGTTCATTCAAGAAAATATACATTATCAATTAAAAGATCATATGTCTGTTCTTTGCCTCTATCAACACTTGAGTATAAAGTTTTTGGATGAAAATAAAGATACAGTTGATTGGAACAATATTATAGATAGCGGTTACTATCCTGTGCAAATTTTATTGAAATATGTGACCGAGATCGCAAAATTTAAGGAAGAGAATCCTGAATATGACGAAGTAGATCATTAAAAATGACTCTAATCTTTTTAATTATTTTACTAAAATTTATATCTTTTCTTATAAAAACGTACATTAGATCGATGAAAAAATGATATCTTTCTTATACATGATGTTTAAAATTTCTAAATTTTCTCTTATTAAATGGCGGACTACAGAAAATATGCTAGTGATATTGAAAGGGCGGAGTTTAAAAATTTCTATCCAATTAGTAAACAACATTTGAATGAACCGAATAAAAGAACTGAGTTTAATATTGATTTTGGAGATAATTTTTGCTCGTCTAACTTCCAGTTTTATATTTCTGGAACTTTAACAAAACAAGATGGTCAAGCATATCTTGGAACTGATAATGTTAGATTAATCGATAATTTTATACCGTTTTTATTTTCTAAGATTGAAGTAAGAAAACACAATAAATTGATAGAAGAAGTCGAAAACTGTGGCCAATTAAGCACAATTAAAGGAACTATTTCGTATTCAAAAAGTGATGTTATTTCTCAAACTTCTAATGGCTTTGAATCAGATTTTAAATTTGGTGTTTTTGAAGCAGCTGGAAATTTATCTCATTTTGGATTAGGATTTTTTGAAAATGTTACTATTCCGATCTATAAAGGAGGATTTTATCTAAGTTTTATAAGAGCAGAAGACGATGATGTGATTCTGAAGACTGCAACTGGAAATGTTATGCCTGTTGATGGAAAAATAACAATTACAGATTTTTTTATTAGAGTTCCAATGATTGATTATAAAACCACGAGTAAAATTAGGTTGATTGATGAAATTACAAAAAGTCAAAACATTATGTTTAATTTTCTAGATTGGCAATGTATTGAACAAAAAGGTATTTCCGGAACAACTTATTCGTTCGATATTACAAATATTTATAGAAATATCTTCAATCCCAAGTTCGTTATCATAGGTTTTCAAACAGATAGACAGAATAATCAAGAAAAAAATCCTTCAAAGTTTGATAGTTTGGATGTAAAAAATATCAGAGTAAAATTGAACGGTTCTTATTATCCAGATGAATTACAAAATTTAAACATTTCAGGAGGTCTTTTCAGAATCATGTAGGATCAGATGTATCAAGATTTTAAGAAAGTTTACTGTAATAATAAGGAAATGTATTACAATCCTAAAGAATTTTTAGCGAATAGACCTATTTATGTCATTGATACAACAAAGAGTATGACAAATATTTCTGGTTCAAAGAACGATATAATTATCAATATGGATTTTCAAAAAGCTGTTACAAACGCGATTTGTTATGTGGTTGTGGTTTCTGAGAAATTTTTAGCCTATGATGTGATTAAGAACGATATTAGAGAAATTCAGTAAAAATCACGTTATTTTCACTATTATTCATCGGATAATTTTAAAACTTTACAGAATTGTTAAAGACATTGATATAAGTATTCATTTTTAATTTCAAAAGAATATCTTAAAAAATGGGGATGATATTAACAAAAAACTATTCCAAGGTCATCTTAAGGGTTGGACCGGAAGTTATGATTTTAAAAAATACTTTAATATTTACTGATCCTATATACCAAATTTCAGCAAAAAAGCTCCAATAGTTCTCGAGATATAAGAGTTTTAAGATAAGGGATGATTGGGGTAGTTTTTGAAAATTTTGTTATTTTCATGAAATTTTAACCTCTTAACGCCCACTGTGCCAAATTTGTCACATACCCATTTTATGCATGTAGTATAGTGTCAGAATGAAAATTACAACCTTAAATGCCCATTGTGACACATATGGAACTATTTTCAATAATTTACTGTACTGTGCTGTTGCCTGGTGGCAGTTATGTGAACTACAGCCAGTGAGCAGATCTACCATACACAGTAAACACCAATTCTTCATAACCTCTAAGTCTTCATACCTGTATTTAGCAGAAAAAAAGTAAGTACCCTTTTTATAAAATATGGTCTAGTTTACATAGTTAACTGAAAGTGTGTTACAGTAGTTTTAGTTCATAAAATATGTCTAGTTTATGTTTTATGATGCTTTTTAGGTTTGTGCCAAATTTGTCACATTGGGCACAACTGTAAAACTGCAGTTTTTCAGTTCGTCCCAAAAATGGCACATTGGGCATTAAAGTCAACCTACAAGCTTTTTGTACAACAATGTTTATTTTTGTCAGATGTCACATTGTCGACTAAGAAGACATAACAACACAACTTCGCTTTTACCCCCCGATGACAGTGAAGACAGTTTGGTGGATGACTCAGATGAGGATCCAGATTACACCCCTGGCCGTGACAAAAAGAACAAGTTAGCCTTATTTTGTAAGTTTATTTATACCATTAATTCCATAATTAACTTAGTTAGGCTCATACTTACTAATCTAAATTTATATTCTATACTAATAGGCTATGTTCTGTTTATTATATGTCTTTTCTTGTTATGACAGCACCATTTTTAATGCACACGGTTAGGATAATTCAGATTATGTTACACTAGGCTGTATAGAAAATTGTTTCAGCGGTGCTGTTATATACTAGTAAAGACCTCAATATGTTATTTATTTTAGTGTGAAATACATACTTTTTTGTGGTTTGAAAAAAAGCAAGGCAACAGCGAGTTTGTTTTGTTTCAGTGAACAATGCAGCGAGCTCCAGTGATGTCACAGATGAAGACGAAGAGAACATCCCTTCAACGTCTACAGCCACAAAAAAGAAGATTCCAAAAAAACCAGCACCTGCTTGGAATGAAGTGAATCCAGATAACAGTGAGAAACCTTTTCCGCCAATGCTAGAATTAAGTAACGAACATGTACTTCAGTCTCCAGTTGACTACTTCAAAGATTTTTTTGACAATGACCTTTTAACTTTGATTGCTACTCAGTCAAACTTGTATAGTGTCCAAAAAAATCCGAATAAACCCTTGAATACCTCAGAGAAGGAAGTAGAGCAGTTTATAGGCATTTGCATCTACATGAGCATTTATGGTCTACCTAGGAGTAGGATGTATTGGAATGGAAATACACGAGTAGAAAAGGTTGCACATGTTATGTCACGTAACAGATGGGAGGAACTGAAGGCCAACTTGCACTTCAATAACAATGATCACATGCCATTACAGAATGATCCAAACAAAGATAGGCTATTTAAAATCCGCCCACTAGTTGATGCTCTTCAAAACAAATTCAAAAACATTCCTATTGAGGAACAAATGCTCTGTGTTGATGAACAGATTGTGCCCTTCAAAGGCACATCTTTACTAAAACAGTACAACCCGATGAAACCCCACAAGTGGGGATACAAACTGTTTGTACTTTGTGACAGCAAGGGTCTGATTCACAATTTTGAGATCTACACTGGTCGCATACTACCTGCTACTTCCCTACCTGACATTGGAGCTAGTTCAAATGTTGTTTTACGACTGGTTGAACACTTGCCTCGTAATGAAAACAAATTCTTAATCTATTTTGATAACTGGTACTCATCACCAGCTCTCTTAGTGACTCTAGCAAATATTGGTTTCCAATCCCTCGGGACCATTCGACTAGGACGATTTCCAGCCTTGTTGTTTTCATCTGACCAAGAAATGAAAAAGAAAGGCCGTGGGTCTTATGAGGAAAAAGAGGCAACAATTGATGGGGTAAAAATTAGGGCTGTAAAATGGTTAGACAATCGAGGGGTGTCTCTTGCGTCAACTTTTGAGTCTGCTTGCCCTATCAACACTGTGCAACGCTTTGACTCTAAAGGTCGTGAGCAGATTGATGTCACTTGCCCTAAAATCGTTACAACATACAATAAGTTCATGGGGGGAGTGGACCTTCTAGATGGACTTATCAGCTACTACCGAATTAATCTAAGATCTCGGAAGTTTTATTTGAGGTTTTTCTTCCACTTTGTTGACGTAAGTATTGTCAATGGATGGCTTCTCTTCAGACGAGACTGTCAACATAATGGAATTGCTAAGCAGGGAGTAATGGATTTGCTAGCTTTCCGGTGTGAGGTGGCCGAGTCTCTTTGTAACTTAGGAGCTGACCCAATAAAAAGAGGAAGGCCATCAACAGACAGGGTAGAGAACGAATTTTCAAAGAAAAAGAAGAAAGGTCCATGTGTCAATATCCCTATACCAGATGTTAGAAAAGATGGAGTTGGACATTGGCCATCTGTTGTCGAAGATAGGCAGAGATGCAAGCATCCCTTCTGCAAGCAGAAATCATCCATTATGTGTGAAAAGTGTAAAGTTCACCTCTGCCTAAACAAAGGAAAGAACTGTTTTGTGGATTTCCACTTGTAAGGTGCTCCTTATACTGTGTAGTAATGTGTTTTACTTATAATTCTAAATATACTGTAATTATGAAGCAATATACTATTAGTTTTTCTTATGTCCTGTTTACTTTCTCTAAAGTGCACTATTTTCTCTATTGCCCAATGTGCCAGATTTGGCACTTACCCAAAATTTGGTTAAATAGTAAATTTAAAAATCTGAAAAAAATTACAGGTCATCTAAGTACCATTTAAAGTAACTTTTAGCATAAAATAATTTTTTTTATATACTGCATCATGTAGTGGGCATTAAGAGGTTAAGTTCAACTCGCTTGTTTTTGAAGTTTCAGATTTTTCTGATTATTTTTTTTTATTTTTTTATGAATATTAAGAAATAGGGGATGATTTCACCCTTATGGATAAGTTAAGTCGAAAGAGTTAAGTATTTACTATATTTGTACCAAATTTCATTAAAATCGGTTGAGTGGTTTTTGAAATATAAAATTATTAATAAATTTGTAAACTAGCACTCCTAATTGAACAACTTATATAGCAGAGATATAGCTTATAACTTTCGAGACTCTCCGTAGCTCAGTTGGTAAGACGCTTGCCTTCAAAGCCTGAGGTTCTGGGTTCAAATCCCAGAGCTTCAGGCGCGCTTTTTATTGAGGAAGACATGGTTGTCGTTCAGTGGTTGGGGACAAGTCTTTACACGAGTGGCCATAGTGTAATGACTATAGAACAAGCCGAGTAATGACAACTGTGGTTGGCGCGCCATTTGCTTCCTCACCTTTCCACTTCATTCCTTAATTCCTTCTCTTCCTTAATTCGTTCATTACATTCTCACATCGTTCATTAATACAACATTACACTTACAAAACACCCGACACAAATTCCCTAATTGAATCTCTCCATCAACTTCTACACAGTAGTTACCAAAGAAAAAATGAGACTTGGGAACAAAAAAATTCCAGAGTCTAAGACCCGAATTACAGCTCCTACCCATTAACTTGGTTGGACAGTAGCAGTGCAGGGCCAAGTCTCTAAACAATAGACACCGTAGAAGTTGAATGTGATGTGATTCCCATAGCGCAAACACGCACACTAACAACACTACACCAAAGACACAATCATTCATTTTGTCTTTTACAATAATTGATGATGTTCATATTATTCTCTTTCATTCCTTCTAAAACTTCAAAAATATACTCTTTCGTTGATGAAAAATCTCGATTTCTTCCGGAATAATCTTTGTAATCATAGACAAAATATCCTAAATAGTTGTACAATAGAATGAAATTATTTCTATTTATCTCTGTTGTAGAAATGTAAACACAAACATTTGCGCTGAAAAATTTATATCTCGGCAGAGTTAGTTCCATAATCTCCATTTAAACAAAAAATCTTTCTGTTTAAATGGAAGAGTATAATGCCAACTGTTACAAGTGTTCTAATAGAGGAGAAATTATCGATAAAAGATATTTAGTTTGTAGAGGTTGTAATTTAATTTTGTACGAAAGACCTAAACCTAAGAAATTTCGAAATAAACTAACACAATTGAATAATCTGCTTACAAAATTGCAATATGGAGGTAAAAAACAAACAAAATTTGTTACAGAATTTAGAAAACAGAATAAAAATTTTTACTTATCTCTTAGAACCATTGAAAAAATTATTTTCCTTTTCAAAGAATACATTAGGTTTGTAGGTATCGATACACACGTTTATTATGAAAAGATATTACCTGTATTTTTTCATTATCTGGATGTTGAATTTGTCTACGATTTTAAGCCAGAAATACTCGATGATTTTATAGTACATTTGGAGAAATTAAATGAAGAACCTCGTCAAAAGAATGTGGTTTTACTCACATTCTCCCCGACTTCTCGAGTGATTGTTAGCAAATTCCATCATTTCCGTTTTTAAGTTTTAATTTATAGTTTATTCGTAGCAGACATTTCCGATAGATTGATTTGAGAAAGTAGAAGCAAAACAGCTATAGATTCGGTTAATTTTTCATTCGTGAGTTACAGATTCGTTTATTGTCCTTTAAACAGTATTTTCCCTTGATTTTCTGTTGGCTCCGAAAGTGGTCTATAACCGCCATATTACTATCTACTTATATATATATAGGGTCCCCAATAATTTTCATATAAGACTAAAAGTAATTTTTCTCAATTTATTATTAACAAAAGACACCTAAGCCATTTAATTTACTACATATATCAGTAAATACAACGTTCTCAGAATTAAGTTGCAGTGTATGAAACTGTATTTTTAATTCTTCCTTTCTTTACATCATTAGTAATACAAAACCGCAGCTGCGTGACAAAATCACCAATGGTCAGCAATAGACATCTTGCCTCGTGCCTCACTCAACTCGCATCAAGTCACCAACCAATGACCTTGCTTGCCTTGGCCGAAAACACTTCACAACAACGATAAGATAACGGTCTATATTTTCATAGTATCAGTTTGACATGGTTTTCCAGATTCTGACGTTTCGTACATTTTCCATTATTCATACATGATGGCATCATGTTTGCAGTACCACATGGACCATGGATCATATTATTAACAATGTCAAACAATTCTTGATCAACATTCCGATCCGGAATTTTTGCTGAAACAATGTTGTCACTTTCTTCTTGGCGTACTTTATACACGAACCGAATCAAGATTTGAGTGTGAGGTAAAGCTCATTTTTACCATTCAACTGAGTAAAGTTAACATGGTATTTCCTAAATACCGAGTGAGGTGTAATCAAATTCACCAAAGATTTCAGTTTTTGTTTGAACACACGTGCAGTGATATAATGGCGATGTATCGACGTTTCACCTGACTACAGCAAATTTTAAATTTCATCCCAGTCTGGATTACACGTAAATGAGATAAAAGGTGTGGTCGCTAAATAAAATGGGTTTATCGCTAGCAATACAATACATAAGAACGGGGATTTTGGGCAAATCGAGGTGACAATGTAAATGAAAGTTTCCCGTATGAACTTTTTAAGCTCTAGTATAATATTCTATAAAAATAGGAACTACGTATTCAAGACGAAGCCATTTCCTCACAGTTTCTTCTCTATCTAGTTCTCAGCATTTTCTTATAGGTTTGTATTCTACTTGTTGTCTGGTCGCTAGCATATCAATGAATTATAAGAGAACACCCGAAGTGATTTATGAAGTGATCTGCCCGTGCCTCTGTAGTGTAGGTCTAGGGCCTAGTAGTCCTGGTGGGTTCTTCTAATGTCTATGAAGGTCTTTAACATAAAGGTCTAGGTCCAGGAGGGTCTTGCGGTCTACTTATCCCTAGTATCTTCGGTAGTGTCGGAAGCTGTTGGGAGAGCACCGCGCGCACCTATGCTCACCGGGATTACTTCTCCCTTGCTGGCTTAGAGTTTTTGAAGGAAACAGGATTTTTCCGGACATTTGCCTTCGTTTAGTGAAACAAAAAATCAGTAACATTTCGTTGCAATCTGATCTCTTCTTCAGGTAAATAACTAACCTAATACATAATTACAAACTAGGTTAAAATAACCAAATCATACGAAAGCGTTGTGACACGCCTAAGTCAGGAATCACAACCACCATGTTGTGTGACAACTTCACTAACCCTAAACCATTCACTTAATAAAAAACTATACACAACACTAATCATTAAAACTTAACTACAGAATACAAATCATAATACGTCTGCATTCGTCTACCAACCACCTAAGACTGGGTTTTCATTGACAACTGGAAGGATGTCCGCATATTTTATCGCCCTCTCAGTCCCAGCAGTTAGGGAACGGCCGTTCTCGAAAGTCACGTTTACGACAAGCGCCAAATCGTCGAGCTTGGTGAAGAAGGGGCTTGCGCAGGTCCCCAGTTGGAGTGCGGAACGCCTGCTCCCCTCGCCTTAAGCCGGTCCTCTATGCGGGCAACGACTTAGTTACGGCGCTCGATGGAGACCCTCTTCCCTGCTGTGCACTCCCGTTGATATGTCCCAATGTCTAGGGGTTGGTATGGGACTTCAGGGCGTCGATGAACTGACCAGGCTATTTAGCTGCCTGGTTCAGTAGACAGAAATTGGCTATTGTACTGTTAAAATCCAGGACTCTGATGCCCTGCGAGAGTTTGCAGCTACTGATGCCGATGGTTATTGTGGGAAATGGTAGCCCAAGATGCGCTGTCAGCCTCCTCAGACGATCAAGCCATACTGCCCCCCTGCTAAGTTGTTGGAGCCTTGAGTCCTCCGACTGCAGTTCGCAGATTTTAACCTGCTGTGGTGGTTGGGTGGTGGTGCGGGATTTCCTTTACCTTCCCGCAGAGTCGTGTGTAAACTACATCAGGACTTCTCTTTATTAAAAACACTTATTCTTTGATGTCGAAAAGAAATTATGCAATAAATATACACTAGCTAACTATATGTTTTTGTTTCACTACAATAAATCAATACTGAGAGTATTTGAGAAATAATGTAATAAAAAATATTTTTTTTAATATAAATATTTTAAACTTTGCTAACCGTATTTTGATAACAGTGTAAATCACTTCAGCATTCTAACTAAAAATAATTTTCGGCATGGCATTGAAATTTATTTTCAACTTTGAAGTTTTAATTTACTATCACAGAGTTTAGCATACATGTACTCATGAAAGAACGAAACTCACTTAATATATATCTTATTCGTTTAGTGGAATGAAAGTAGACTGTTATGGGGGGGGGGGTGGAATTTACTCCAATATTTATATACTGACTTAATTAAATATCTGTATAAGAATAAACGTGTTATTAAGGTATTATTCTTCAGATGTCCATATAATAAAAATATTCTGTCATTTACATACGTTGTTGACCAAACTTTTATATAATATATAAACCACTAAAGTGCATACATTCGAATTATGTTACTACAAAGCTTATCTCTTACTTTGGTAATTGTGTTATTGGATATTCCCCATAGATCAATTTCATTCCTGAATTCACTTTTTTAACCGTTATTAGTTATGTATTGTTTATTTGGGCATATTACAGTTAAATCATTAGCATACATAGCATACATACATATAAACTAATAATGCACCTTCAATTTGATATTTTGAAATAACGGCCTCAAGTTAAATCTTCTTTTCATAAACTGAGCTGGAAGGGATATTTTTCTGTATTCTTCTACAAGTAGTTGTCTTTAAGGTTTAGTTAATAGAGGTTAGGTTTGTTGCAACAAAAACAACCAACCAGCTGCTTGCTACAGCCACAGAGGAATATTTTTTTTAAAGGGCTGATTTGAAGCAAATCCGCCCATTTAATAAAAACCATGATTTAACAGCTGGCTTTACTTGTATAAGGAGATGACATACACGCGCCCTTAAAAAAAAAAAAAAAAAAAAAATGATAAAGCTATCTTCAAAGAACACAAAACATTAAAAACGTGAATTTGACAAAAAATGTAGAATCCGCCCTTTAAAAAAAAACACTGATTCATATAAATTATTACAAAAACCCTATACGGAAAGACATACAGATGGCTTACATACATTATATGACAAATATTGTTATTTTCTACTTGTAGAATAGCTTGGTAAAATGTTGGTTAGTAATGGGACACTTTGTATATAAATATCATGACGAGTTTTCATCCTGTGCTCTTCAATTTTCTTTATTTATTTTTATGGTAGAATATTTATATTCCCATTTTTATGTGAGACTTCGGACTATATTACAACTTTATTTAAATTTACATTATGAGTGAATGTTTGAGACCTTACACAAAATAAACACAAAAATCGACAAAAAAAATTAACAAATTTAAACGACTGAAAAATATAACATTGAATGCAAGGCTGAGCTATGTAGCTATTCAGATATAAAATTTAAGTTTGACTAATACTAAACATATAAAAGAGGAACTAGTCTCATAATGATACTTTCATAAAGGTAAATTTGTAATCTTTCTGTGTGTTTTTCCTATACACCGTTTTATCTCTGGGGTCACATTTTACTGTTTTCTTAATATCTTATTATTTACAAAGGTTATGATTGAATCTGTTGATCGAGATTTAAAAACGTCCTTGTTGTTTGCAACTAGTCCTATTATGTCATTCCGAGGAACGGAAATTTTGTTGTGTTTGTCATCAATTTTGGTTGGACTCTTACTATGAGGCTATGAGGTGACGTAACATTATCCTGATGAATATTTTTATCAGGAGTTTTACTTATACCGTTGGGATTTTCCTGTATAGTTAGGTTTCTTTCATTTGAAATTCGGTCCTCTAATGGTTTGGTCATTTTGTGAAGGACAGGTAATACAATAAGCTTTTGTAAATACTTGTGGGCTTATCTACCTCTATTAATCGAAGCCCGCTAATGGTTGGGGCCTGCTAATAGTCGGGGCCCCCTAATGGGTGGGGCCCGCTAATAATCGGGGCCTCTTAATAATCGCGCCCCCTAATGGTGGGTGGGCTACTAATGGTGGGGGCCCTCTATTAATCGGGGCCCTCGAATGGTCGGGACCCTTTATTAATCCTGGCCTGCTAATGGTCGGAGCCTGCTAGAGTTCAGAGCCCGCTAGAATATGGGGCCGCTACATCCTGGGGCCTGCTAGATCATGGGACCTCACAGAGGCATGGCTCTCCTAAAACTCGAGACCTGCTAAAGTTTAGAGCCTATTATAGGTGGAATCCTGGCAGAGACTAGAGCCTGCCAGAGGGACTGGTGTAACCTGCTAGAGGTAATAGTGTCCTAGAGGTTTGGGCTTGCCAAAGGTTGGGGCCTGCTAGAAGTCGGGGCCCGTTAGAAGTTGAGACAAACTAGAATCCAATCCACACCTGTATAGCTAATTATTGTACACATGATAATTGATAACAGTCAAATGTTTCTGAAGTACATGATATCATTGAACATTTAAGTGAACATTTAAAAACATAATTTTATATTAATTGTAACTAAATTAAGCCCATGGTTTTACAAACTTTATATGATTGAAACTGTTTTTGTTTTTTAAGGTTTCAAAACATTTCAACGTAGTCGTGACCTATACTAAAATGCTACCACGGAGTGTGATCATAAATACATTTTTTGTACATTAAAAAATATACATTCAAATAAACTTACTTGTTCATCAGCTTTGGTAGGAGTTAATTCAGGTAATTGATTAATGTCAATTTTACTTCCGTTTTTTATCTGTTCTGATGCGTACAAAAGTGATTTATTTTTTTGGGTTTCCTTCGTGCGGAGCTTTTTCTTCCTAGTTTTTGGTTTATTAATCTTTCTCTTTTTAACTGCTTTAAACGTGAATCAACGACCTTGAGTTGTACGTTATCTGAAAAAAGTAGTGGGCATGAAACTTTGCTAATGTTCTCTGTTTTAAAATACTATGTTCTAAGTAGTAAAAAGTATCACCAATAAAAAAACCTTTCACATAAATGGTAACTGAAAATTTTTGTTGTAACAAGTTAAATTCTATGGATTACTATTGGCTTTTTAACTATATAAATAAAGAAACAATTCATCTAATTAATGAACCACTTGCTCCTGTTTTCAACAAATGCTCCTGTGAGGGATATTTCGCGCCATCACTCTAAATTATAAAAATAATCTAAATTTTCAAAAAGGTGATAAAACCTCTCCCAAAATTACAGATTTATTTCGATAATTCCCATATTTTCTAAAATATTTTAATTTTTAATGTAAAATCAATCAGCTTAGTTATTTTTTGACTGACAAAACTTACTTTCCACTTTCTGTTTATCATATCAACATGGTTTTCTTCGCCAGGGTAAATCTATTACCTCTGCAGTACTTAATTTAAGTGATTTATCTTTGGACGCTTTTAAAAGAAAAGAGTCAGTTTTTGTAGTTTTGTGCGATCTTGGTAAAACTTTTGATAGTATTCCAGTTAATATTCTACTAATTAAACTAAAATGATATGAGGAATTGAGGATATATCTTTTAAAATAATTCACTCTAATCTTTTTAATAAGAGTCAATTTGTTTAAGTAAAAAATAAATGTTCTTCTAAAAAACCTGTCGAGACAGGTGAGGCTCAAGGCTTTTTTCCAGGACCTTTCTTTTTCTTAGTATATATAAACGATTTGCCTCAAAACGTAAATGTTCATTCGATTATTTATGCTGCTGACACACCTTTGATAGCCCATTACAAAAATATTAATTACTTTAAAATATCACAAAACAAGCAGAAGAGCAGGCTCTTTTCTGATTTTCTTCTAATAAATAATCTTCTAATCCTAAAAAACACAATACCTAAATCTAAGCCTTAAGCGAGAAATTAACATTGAATATGTCAGGCTTCTGGCATTTTATATGGATTCTAAGTTTGCAATGGTCCCTGAACATTGAAATAGTTTTAAGTAAATTAACTACTATGGAAATTGAAATCTTTGTCACATTTCTGTCTGTTTCAATTATATATACTACATGGTATACTAGCTTGGGGCCATTTTCCTTGTATAATTTTTCTATAATGGCAACAATAAAAATGCTTCTTCACGCGATTCACTTGAAATAAGCCAGTGGCAATTTTGTCAACTTTTGAACCTCTTAACGATTAATTGTAAAATAATATTTAGTTGAACATGTCTACTTCCAATTTAAAATTATATTATATCGTAAGTGTTTTCACTAAGTTTTCCATTATTACAAATTACAAGTGTTAAAGATGTCACATTGTTGGGGCTTTACATTCAAATGGAATGTTGCAAATAGATTTAGGTATTTCATTGGTACTCATATCAACTGACTTCAGGACCCCAAAACTTCCTCTTTAAACTAAAAGTCCATTCCAAAATTGGAAAAAGGATATGGCTACGAGTAAATGCTAGTTAATATAAATATGTATATACATATTTTTGAAATAGGAATAAATGTTTACATATTTGTTATTATTAGATTATAAATAAGTTCACTGAGGCGTAATGTATGCAAACTTACCTGAACCCTTTTGTCCTTTTATATCTTGACCAAAATAAATTTTTCTAACTTTCGAAGCCTTATAATAATCTTCACGAAAGAGCCTCTTACAACACTTTTCGCCCGTAGGGGGACGTCTTACTCTGACGTTTAAAGGTTGGCGACCTTTCGTACCCCGAGCTAGTGCCAGACACAACTTCAATCCTGGCACTTTCCCCTGGCTCATCCATAAATCCTACCTATTCCTAATTCCTCCCTTTCCAGACTGGATCGTGCTATTGTTTGTGGGGAGTGCTTGAACTGCTACACTCTGAGAAGGTGTGTCAGAAGAGAGCTGATGTTAGCTTGCTCTGCCGAAGCAAACGGTAATATGAATCCTGGTGCCAGCCACTTCGGTCCCTGGTCAGGAAGTGATTATTGGACAGAAATGTCGGAGATTTCTGTTGCCACGTGCGAGCCCGAGTCGTGCGAGAATCCCCGACTCGGTTAAACGGGATAACATCGGGCCCCGGGGAACTGAGGTAGGGTGCCCTGCCAAACTTTGGCTGACAGGTTCCCGAGGGTATACCCGTACCCAATGTCTCGGCTTGTACCTTTAATCACGATGCGCTGGTTCAAATATTGAATGGCTGCCTTAAACCCTTCTCAAGTTCACAAAAATGATAGAGTTGTAGAAAAAGAGTCTACTATGGATCTAGAAAAGAAGCGTGCCCTCTCTTCAGAATCTGAAGAGGAAGCAACCAAACAGAGAAAAACTGCAGATAAGAAAATGAATGTTCAAAATCTTCCCACCCCATTTTTTCTAGTATTTAAGCACAAAGACGAAACCCTGAACTTGGCAAAGGTGAGCCCCTTCCTTGTTAACAAGGCTCTAGTCGGAGTGGACGGCTCGCCGTCTTCTGTTAGGAAGCTCCGTAATGAAAGCATCTTGGTAGAGGCTGCGAACGCTCCACAGGCTCAGAAATTTCTCTCCATGAGAACCTTTGACGACAAAGTAGAAGTCGCTGTCCATCCTCATGAGACATTAAACGTCTGCAAAGGAATTGTATTCTGTCACGATATGCTATATTGCTCAATTGGTGAATTGAAAAAAAAAAACTGAAAGATTGTCTTGTGACTGATGTGGTGAGAATAATGAAGGTTGAACACGGTGTACCGACACCTACACCAGGTCACATTTTGACTTTTGCCCTTCCTCACAAACCAGTAGGAATTAGAACAGGATATCTTTCCCTACAAGTTCGTCCATACTTTAGAAATTCTCAGAGGTGTTATAAATGTCAACGTTTTGGAAATTCAAACAAAACTTGCCATAACACTGAAACTTGTAGTCTTTTGTGGCAAAAGTGGTCACAGTGACAAGGACTGTGCCGGTGGCGAAGAGCAGTGCGTGAACTGCAAGGGCAAGCATCCTTCAAGCTCTCGCAGCTGTAAAGTATACTTAGAAGAAAAGGAAGTGCTGAAAATAGTTATTACCGAGAAATTGTCTTTCGGCGATGCTCGTAAAGAATATAGAAAACGACTTGGGCAAGCCCTGAAGAAGGACGTATCCTATTCTCAAGCTGCCTCTGTTCCTGTGCAACCGAAACCGTGTTCTTCCTCCTCAGCTCTGGAAGGCATGGTTGGGGAAATGAAAAGGTCAGAATTAGACCAGGAGTAGGAACCTTTCTCCCATTCTCCGTCCGAAGCATCCTGACCACATCGGTCACCATTTCACACTGGTTGGTTTCACTGATTGGTTCAGCTCGTCCTTGATTTCCTCCTCACTACACTCCATCAGGTCACGGCAGAAGACGATCCCCTTGGAGGTGTTCAGTGAGGAGTGCGGTGCGGTTGAACGACGACTTCCACCTGATCGAAAAAACTCCTCATCTGAAGGAATTTCTTGGCTTGGATGTAGTTCGCAGCTTCCACCAAGATATTTCCATTCCTTAGTTAGCTTACAGATTTAGGCTGACCGCCTGAGGAAACGAATTCTTGCCCTAAGGGTGGGGTGGTTTGAATATCCATAGATAAGGTCACCAGCGCATCGTGTTTAGTAGTGCGGGCCGATTCACCGGGAGCGGGCATGCCCTCGGGTGTCCCACAAACTGTAGTTTGGGGGACAACCCTACCTCAGTTCCCCAGTTTCCATCGATTACCAAGTCGGGAATACGCGCACAACTTGGACTCGCACGTGGCAACAGGGGCTCCGACACCCCTGCCTACTGAACACTTCCTGACCAAAGACCGAAGTGGCTGTCTTCTTAACCAGTACATGACTTACGCCTCGGCAGAGACAAGCTCACATCATCTCTCACCGACATCAGATAGCGCATCTAGTGCCGGCTTAAGCACTCCCAGCGAGCCATGCACTGGAACGGTCAGAGGACGGGTACTTATAAGACCCTGGAGGGGGATTTGGTAGGAATTAGGGAATTGTTAGGTGGGAAGAGGCAGTTTAACGTCACACCCAGGACGGACTGTAGAGAATTTTATGTACAACATATAAATAATTATGTTGCACCGTGTATAAAAAAAAACACTAAATCTGTAAAACTCTTATTTCGTTAAAAAATGTACATACAAGGTTTTCTACTTTAGGTACTCTATTATTTACGTGGTTTTCTATCTTCTGTAGATTATACGTAGGTTTCTTATTCTTAATAGTTGATATACAAGGTTTTCAATAAACTCAACACTGTATTCAAGAAAGAAGATTTCTTTATTATTATCTTTACTTAATTATAGTTGCCAGGATACAATGTATTCTAGAATGTCATTGTTATATCGAGGGGTTCCTGGTAAAATCACCCAAGTCCATTTTTTTCTGAAATCCTGATTTTGTGACCTATAGATGGTGGAATTCAAGATCTACAAGAGGTAAAACCACCCATGGCATTGTTAAAAATAGTAAACGAATGATGGGGAAAATAAGTTTTACCCAAATGGTTTTTACTTCTATTCGGTAGAAGTAAAACCACCCAAGTTACTTTGGGTGATTTTACCTCTATCACTTTTGCTGTGGCTAGATGAGTCAGGTGTGTGTTTTAACCTATAAGGCATGTTAGTGGTTTTACCTTTTGTGTATGCATTGTGATTGTATCTGTATCACATTGCCTTTAGTAAAGTGCACTAGTAAGGATATTGATAATTAATAAAGTGCTTTAATTAATTGTGAAAATGAAACGTTTTAAACTGATTTGTGCACAACCTAACCAAACATGATACAAATCTAACCAATCAGTTGTTTATAAACAGTGGTGAAACAACTAGGTTAAGTTCATCTTGTTCAATTCCAGGTAATAATAATTGTAGTTTACAATGTAGACCTAAGGACCTGAACTAATGTTCTAGTTCCTCAGAATCTGATTCTGACTTAGTATACGACTCAGATGCAGATCCAGAATACTTACCTAAAACAACGGATCCTATTGCTAAAGGACTGAGAAAATATTTAAAACTACAGAGTACCAGACCTGTACTAAAAAGAAAGTTTGACGATGAATCTAGGCCTACGCCTATAACTACTGGCAATATTGTTATTAGGCCGACCCAAATTAAAAATGATATTGCTTTACCAAATACTTTATCTTGCCCTGAGGTTACATTACATGAAGCAAATGGTGATGTGGCTGATCCTGAAATAAATATCATTACTATCACTGATACTCCTGAAACTGAACCATTAAAAAAGAAACCAAGAAAAAGATGGAGCAAACCTCACCCAGAAACCTGGAAAGTCAACGTAAATACATCCAATAGAAAACTAGGCCTACCGTACAAAGTCGAAAAAGGAAAAAAAAGTATGCCACCTAAAATCCCTAAGCTCGTTGATTGCTCACAGTGTGTTTCCCCTTGTACGTCCAAGTTCAGCGAAAATATCCGTAAGGAATTTTGTGCAGAATTTACATCGAGTTCATTCGAGCAACAAAAAAATTTAATTTTGTCCCTTGTTACAAAATCTGTAGTTAAAAAGAAAAAGAAAACGAGATTATGCCTCTAAAAAACCTGGCAAAATGTTCACCTATTTCTATTTCTTTGTAAAAGAGGGTGAAAAAGTTAGGGTATGTAAACAGTTTCTTTTAATCCCTTTCAATTAGTAACGCTCCTCTGAAAACAGCATTTTCTATGCAATCTGAATTAACTGATAATTTTAAAAAATTACCAGGCCATAACAGTAGGCCTAGTTTTCAATTGGATTTATTTACGTTGACTTTCCAGGTTTCTGGATGAGGTTTGCTCCATCTTTTTCTTGGTTTCTTTTTTAAAGGCTCTGATAACAGAGGTCGTAAAGAACCTCCGAACAAGACTTCTCAAAATTGGATTAATAAAATCAAAGCTCAAATTGAAAATTTCACTACAATGGAGAGCCATTATTGTCACAAAGACACCGAGAAAAAGTACCTTGATTCATTGCTTTCCATAAGTAACATGTATGAAATTTTCAGTGAACTGTACAAAGATGAAGAAAACGTGCCAAAAGAGAATGTGTACAGAAAAGTGTTTTGTAAAGAGTACAACCTTAGTTATTTTTCATTGTTCTAAAGACAGGTGTCTCATATGTCTGAACTATGAGAGTGCTACTGAAGGTGAAAAGAAACTGCTCCAAGCTTCGTAAGACGAACACATTATCAGGAAAAACGAAGCGAACGACAGCAAAGATTATGACAAAAAAAGAGCAACTGAAGATCCAGCTTTCGTTACTGCGAATTTTGACTTGCAAATGGTTCTAAAAATTCCTGTTTCAAATGCTGGTCCTGTGTACTATAGTAGAAAACTGTGTGTATACAACCTAACAGTGTATGAAGCAGCACCACCTAACAAAGCCTATTGTTTTTGTTGGAGTGAAAATAACGGTAAGAGAGGTAGTTGTGAAATCGGAACTTATCTTCTACAGTGGTTCGAATCATTACCTGCACATGTTAAGGAAGTTTCTCTGTATTCTGATACATGTGGAGGTCAAAATAGGAATCAGTTTGTAGCAGCTCTATTTTTGTACGTAGTAAAATATTTCCAATTTGGTGTTATTGAGCACAAGTTTTTAGAGAAGGGGCATACGAAAATGGAAGTGGACTCAATGCACGGTGCAATAGAGCATGCACAACAAAATGTTTCTATAATGTGTATGAGAGATTGGTTAACAGTTTTTGATATGGCGAGATCTAACAGGCATACTCACAAAAGGAAGAAGCCAACAAAAGACGGGTATTTAACAAAAGAACTTCAGTGTAGCGACTTTATGGATTTAAAAGATCTAGCAAAAAACACTATTGAAAATAGAACTACTGACTCAAATGAAAAAACTGTAAACTGGCTGGCAAGAGCTATATGAAAAGAAAAACTATGGCAAGGAAAGAAAAAGAGTATGATAAGGAAAACTCTGATAACAGAACAGCTGTATTTACTATGGATGTGCAGGCTGTGCTCTTAAGCCCTTCATTGAAAGCATCTGCTCTGTATTATCGAACAAAACTGAAAGTTCACAATTTTACACTTTACAACCTCAAGATTAATGAAGGTTTTTGTTATCTCTGGGATGAATCTGAGGGAGGAGTTACTGCTGATGAGTTCACATCTGTTATAACTCATTTCATTACATCTCAAGTAGATAACTCCATGTATGACAATTTAATACTATACAGTGATGGATGCACCTATCAAAATAGGAACTGCATTCTATCCAATGCCTTAACTCTTGTTTCACATAAAACTGGACTTACTATTACTCAAAAATACCTAGAGAAGGGTCACACACAAATGGAATGCGATTCCATCCATAGTGTAATCGAAAGAAAGTTACGGAATAGGGAAATATACTCTACTGCTGGGTACGTGGAAGTATGCCGCACAGCAAGAATGAACCCTAGTCCATATAAAGTGCAATACCTAGACCACCAGTTTTTCAAGCAGTACAGTGAACTAAACTTTATATCAACAATCCGACCAGGAAAGAAAAAGGGAGATCCCGTTGTGACAGACTTGAGATGTATTCAGTACAATTGGAGGATAAAACAAAATATACATTTTTTGTCCTGTAACAACTTTTATTTGTAGACTTGTTATAAAATCCGTGTTAAGTGCCAAAATGAAAGTTCCGAGTCAAATGAATAAAACCAAAATAGTTGCAAATTAATATTTTTTTATTTTACACAGTATCATCACTTTAAAACAGTTGACCAACTTTGAACCTCTTTTTGAAATTGTATCCATGAAAAAAAAATGTTTTATTTAAAAAATTGAGAACCGAGCTATGTGCCATGCATACAATTATAAAAACCGGGCCAAGTGCCAAGGTATAATAATTATATAAAAACAAGCCAACGTACATTACTTTATATAGTTTAGTGCATGTTGTTGCTTTACAAAAACAAGAGTATTTTTATTTTGTTTTAAAATAAAAATATAAATCTTGTCACTACTCAGCTAACAGCTCTTGATAAAACAACTTGTTTTCTTCTTTCAGATATGGCAAAAACTTCCGTAGGTCTTCTTTCTTTTCAGACTTGATTCTTCCCTCCATCTCCAACCTTGGTAGTTCCAACCCTTGAATGTCTTCCTTCTTCACTCCTTTCTTAAAAATGTTCGCCTGTTTCCATATTTTAACCTCACTAAAGGTTTTCTTGGTAAAGATAGTTGTAGGTGTGTTCTTCATTACCTTTACTTGAGAAACCTTGGAGATTTCTAGAGAACTTGTATGCAAACTAAAAAGATCCACAAGAACAATATCATTTTGTTCTTATTCTGCCCACCGCAGTTGTCCGTCCATATTGTCAATTTTCTATTTTGAGTTATTTTACTTTTGATACCTCTTAGTATACAACTGGCTATTTCATTAGATTGTAGGACTGTAGGTCCACGCCTAGATTTGACGAGGGTGGCTGACGTCCCTTTTCTGCAGGGTACTGTTCAAAACTAACCTGGCCGTGCAATAATTTTTCTACCTAATTTTTCTGTGGAAGAATGTGAGTGATACTTCCACTACACACGCACAGCGTACTGCTTAGGCAGTAAATATAAACAGCAGCTTACTCAAACCAAAACTTAAGGTATCACATATGAAGTTGATTGCTAATTGGGATTAAATTTGAACAAATTCCATACATCACTACATTACTATCTGAGTAATTCCGCAATATCCTAATGAATAGTAAACATCTACAGTAAGTTTATTTTAATTATACATTATTGTCTATACCTTATTGTACCTTAAACATTATTGTCCATCGTTAGTATAGTACGGTATATGCGAGTAGTCACGTCACTCATAGAACACGTTAATTGAAATGGATAGTTGATTGTTTTATTATTACTGTTATTAATTAAAACAACACTCATATTTAAAAACAATTAAAATCATATTTAATATATCACATTTATGATTGTATCAAATTACTTTCAATAGATAACTATACATAGACAAAATATTGTATTACCTTAAATAGTGGCTATTGACTTATAAACCAAGATTCTAATTAAACTGTCTACAGAGACATATTAGCTTACACAAAAGAGTGCGTGTATATACGAGTACTACCATGTATATCAGGAGGTAAGATATATTAAAAATAAAACTTTTAAAAAATGTATAACTCAATTAGGGAAATTAGTCGATTATTTGTACTAACAACGAACTTTCATTAAAAAACTTGCCCAAGCAAGTTTATTAAAAAAAAACATGCTTGCAGTAAGGACAATTTTACTAAAGGTTGTGAAAAGTAATTATGATCTCATATTAACAGTTCTTATTTTTGAATTACCAATACATGATTCATTACAATTTACAAATAACTGCTGAATTGAATAGTAACACTAGATTAACCTAAAATGTAAGTTAACTTTCGACTTACAAATTTTATATAAATCTGGAAGAAAATCACTTTACCGACGGATACTGTTATCGAAGAAAATAATAACTTACACAAATTTAATAAGTGGGACTATTGTCCAAATTCCAGGTAGGTGATAAATTAAAACAACGTGTATTACTCATCTACGTATTTATATCCATAATAACATTTTAAAAGGAGGACGATTAACAATAAAATAATACTTTTCAACAGAAATGTTATGAAAATGAAGTTTATTGCATCTTTGTGTATTTTATTATTGTTTAATGCTAGATATTTATATAATAGTACTATAAGTTAGAAACCTAGCTGATAAAAATAAATAACCGTATACCTTTTTTATGTAACATATTCTGCTCAGTGAATTGCGATGTTATTTGGTATTCATGGTTTTGCTATGACAAGTTTAATCCTGTCCTAATATAAGTGCTAAACCACAAACATTTATGAGAACCCAAGTATAATCTTACAAAATTGACATCATATTTTAGAAAATTTAGGATTTAAACAATATTGTATCATTACATTACTGTTACTGTTATCAGGTTTTCCCCGTTATCAATATATTAGGACCAAATTTATAACCCTTGAGGATAACTAATGTCATAATTCACTTCTGTACAACTGACCAGCATAATGTAGTGGTTAGCTGCAGTATTTGTTTGGTTGCAGTTTTGCTTTACTGGGGTTATGGCTACTAATAAAATGTAACCAAGTAAAATCTTTGAACAGCCACCATTTTGTACTGGATCAATCTTTTTGAGTGCGGTTTGCGGCATTAAACTCTGCTAGACAAGCCCTTTAAAATGATGTCCATATTGACCTATGCTCCTATTTAAGATTTCCTTCTGACTCCTTCTGGACGTCCCCATGATATTACAGAAAACTGATAGTTCCTTCAAAAAGTAGATTTTTAGGTGTAGTATTGATGTACCAAATCTTGTTTATTTATCTGTTATCATTCAGAAAATATTATACCCGTGCAGGACTTTATGTACACCCTGTATATTTTTACAAAACAAGTGGAACAGATATGTTTTGAAAGACAATAATACATATAAAAGTTATTAAAAATACATACATATAGTTATATAAATATTGAAAAGATTATTAATATAACTTTAGACAATAAGTTGGTTTAGTAAAAAAAGTTCTCAAATAATTCACGTTCACTGCGGATGACGCGCTTGTGCGTCATCGGCATGCCTCGGCATATGCGGGTGACGCACAAGCGAGTCATATTGCGTCATGTCTTTTCTTGCCTTCCTTCCCCCATTGAACATTCAGTATCCTTCTATTCTTTGATACAACGAGTTCTATTAGAGGTTATACGAGTAGTTGCTGACTTAGCATTCCGTTTTCATTTATATTTACAGATAAAATGCTCATAAGCGTTTAGTATGGAAGACCCAGGAGAAGGTTCGTCAAAATATTTGACAGTAAGTGACATCGATAGGATAATTGATTCAGATTCAGAATATGAGGTAGAAAGTAGTGGTAAGTCGTATAATCCTAATAGTGATGACGATAATATTTCAAGTGATGGTGGTCTGGAGGAAAGTTATCAGGCTGATGTTGCCTCGAACAATACTGAAACAGGTGAGTTGTCAGCTAACACACTCCAATCAGAAACTGTATGGGTTGATTCCCCAGATTCCATGCTTACTTATTTGTTCACACAACATCAAGGATTGCGTGTTCCTATACCAGGAAACAATGAAAAATTTGATATTTTAGTTTGTTAGTTGACGATGTTTTCCTAGAGAGAATTGTTCGTGAAAAAAAATGTTTATGCAGAGGAATTTTTCTTATCGGAAGGGTCAGTAGAGCGATCCCGAATAAGTGAATGGAAGGCTTGACTCTTCACGAGTTCAAAACCTTTGTAGGTCTTCTACTTCACATAGGCAATGTAAAATGCCAAGACTACAAGATTATTGGAGAAAAGACAAACTTTTCAAAACTTGTTTCAGTGAGTACATGTCACGTGATAGGTTTGTGCTAAAACTTTGGTGCCTTCATTTTATCGGCAACAAAACTAACGATACTGACAAACTAATGAAAATTAGGCCCATTAACGAATATTTTAACAACAAAATTTTATGTGTTTACAATCCCGGCAAAGAGTTACCACTTGACGAATCAATGATGTTGTGGAGGGTACGGCTTACATTTATACATAAATACATAAAAAAACAAACGACATAAGTATGGCATTAAATTTTACACACTTGCTGAAGCTGATGTTTTGGTAATTAAGTTTTGTATATATGCTCAGGCAAATAACATTTTATCAGGCGAGGGGCACAAAGCCAAAGTGGTCACGCATTTGATGTCAGAACGATTAGGTAGAGGACATTCATTATACATGGACAATTTTTATAACAGTGTTAAGTTATCAAAAACACTTTTAGATGAAAAGACCTACGTAACAGGAACATGAAAAGCTGATTTGAAAGGTAATCCAGAAGAAGTAACTAAAAAAATCTCCAAAAAGGCGAAAGTTGCACCAAGTACCGTGAAGGTGTTATGGTTGGACGTTGGAGGGACAAACGATACGTTCTGTACCTATCCACCCAATACGAAAATGAAATGACTGTTGTTAGGAACCGGAGAGGTGAAGAAATTAGGAAGCCACTTAATGTAGTTAAATAGAATGAGTTTATGAGTGGTATAGATCGCAACGATCAGCCACTCAGCTACTATCCATGCGAGAGAAAAACATTAAGATGGTATAAGAAGGTATTTATACACATATTGAAAATGAGTATGGTCAATGCATTCATACTGTGAAACAAACACACAATCGGCAACAAAATTGTGTTATTTGATTTTAGAATGACAATGATAAAACGTCTGCTGACGCCCGTCCGAAATGTTCGGCACCAGGACTTGGCGCGACTTCAGCCAGCGATAGTTGAGCATCTCCCTGTCAAATCACCTTTGGGGAAAAACAATAAATTACAAAGAAGACGTTGTAATGTGTGTTAGGAAAAAGGAAGGATCCAATTTATCAATGTAAGGCATGTCCTGGAAAACCTGCATTGTGTCTCGAAGATTGTTTTAGAGTACACCATAGTATGTGAACCCAACATTTGTGGAAAGATCTGACAAAAACAATGACATTTTTGTTTTTTATATAAATATTTTATTCTTTTTATATTTGACGATGTATATTTTATGCTAATGAATCGTGTACAAATACGAAATGTAATATTTTTAACCTGAAACAAGGATAAAAAAATTATGACGCGTCGGCGCGTCATCCGCACACGGGAACATTAGTTATGCCATGTGCGGATGACGCACTTGTGCGTCATATTTTTTTTATCTATTTAATTAAAGTTTAAGGTTACGTACACTTCATAATATCGAATAGGTTACAAAAATACAAATTCTGTTGTGTTTAGTTATTTTTTATTTTGCCGCACGGAAACAGCACTATAGAACGTTTTGACTTGCACAGCTGTTTTGTTTCCATTTTCTCCCACTAGGAGTGACGGTATCATAATAATGTTTTGTGCCAGTCAAAAGGATAGCACTTACAACGTATTTCTGCAATAAAAAGCATTTCATGTGTTTTGGCACATACAACGTTTTGGAAATGCATGTTTCAATTATATTACAAATATTGCTTCAGTGTCAATTGCTAAGAGATTTTAAAGCTAAGCGAAATTGACACGGGCTCTTATATTGGTTTTTCACGTTAAGAAGTATATATGTTTAAATTATATTGCACACATTACGGGAAAGAGTTGCGTTTCTGTCTAAAACATTTTGTAGGGTAAGGGTGAAATAAAAATTCCAAATTGTTATATTTAAAGAGTTTACTTAGTAATACTAAATATTACCACAACATTCCATTCAATGTATACTTAGTTTATAGATAAGAAAATATTCATGACAAAACATGATCTTTCATAAAAAGTATTACAACATTTACAATGATACACAGACTTTAAAGGACATTCGGTATTATGGAACTAGAACAATAAAATGTATAATGCCACTTTACTATAAGATATATACATGAACTGTACTTGACACAATAATAGTAATAAATCGTCTATTTAAATACACAAAAACCAACAGCTAAATAAATATACAGGAAGATTTACCATGATGATAATTATGTTATGTATTTTTACATATACATCCTACAAATATCCACAGATATAGCATAACCGTATATACCCTGTAAAATATAAATATTCAACAACTAATTTTTTTTAAATTTGGACAACCTGAGAAATACAAATATAAATACTAATATTTATATTTGTGTGTAACGGATGGGACACAATTAGGAAGTGTAGCAAGTGATGATTCCCTTTATGGGAGTAATTCAGTTCTGTCTATATCTTTAACACAACAGGAAAAATACTACCTATTATCAGATTGCATAGTTTTCAGTTTTATACTTATCTTTATCATTATAATAATCGTTATCTAGCAATAAATCATGTTCCAATGTAACGGATGGGACACTGATTTGTAACGGATGAGACGAGTAACCAAACGTTGGTGATATAGATCATTAACAATAGAATTTTCAATACCATAATGTGTTTTTATTGGTGGAAACTAAATAAACTTAATAAATATTAAGTAAATGGAGATTAAAAAAACATTTTATTTTTTAATTAAACTCTTTTTTACAACTACTCTTTTGTTTTATCTACTGCTTAAACTATTTAAATTTTTCATAGAGTTCTTAGATCTGATTGGCAGTATTTTCCAACATTCCAAAATGTCTATTGGAGACAGGGTGTGGAGGCACTTCAATTTTGAATAAAATGTTCTTTGGTTGTAGAGTCTGAATGTCAGCTTCTGTTGGCCAAAAGAACTTGGTACCAGTTTTATGCATAAAATTGACGGAGAGGAAGTTCTCATCTCGTCTCTCGACAACACCTGCAACAATTATCATTTATTAAGGCTTCATTTTTATAGGTACAAATTAACACGTTAATTGTTTCCAAGATGTTCAAAGCTAACCCACAGCATGCGTTGGATTTAAATTATTACAACCAACAAAATGGCCCAATATGGTTTCATTGCTGGCCTAAATTTTTAACAATGAACACTTCAGGCTATGTACACTTAAGTAAGAAGCTTCTACAACCTATCTGGATACCAGCCATCGTAGATCACAACAACCCAGTCACCCTCTTCCACATCATCTGAGTTGCCACAAACAGGAGTATCTGAAGCGAGGACTTCCTACTGTTGTAGAGTAGTTTCATCTACAGGGTGATTCATGAAGTTCTCCCCCCACTTCTACAGCACATTGTACTAGTAAAAATAATGAAAAAATGTTATATAAACACAGGTCCGAAAACGCTTCGTTAGCGAGTTACAGCTAGCGAAAGATTTCGCCTGAATTCCTGGGTAAAGAGTAAAATAAAGCCATACTGAACTTTTGGAAAGGTTAATTAAGTAAGAAATATCGTGGATTCTTATGTATTTTTACCTGATAAAGCTAATAAAATAGGTTTCAGAACTGTACCTGTAGTAGTTTTTGAGGGATTCAGGGTTAAATGCAAAGAATTGGGGCACGAAACAATGTTTTTTTAAGTTTGATGTACAATAACTTTGTTAAATTGGTAATAAATACATAAAATCAACAAACATTAATTGTAGAGAATTTAATTCTGAGAAAATTAATATAATCAAAGTCTAAAATAAAACAGAAATAAGTACCAAAAAATCGATTAGTACAGTTCTGAAATCTATTTTATTAGCTTTATCAGGTAAAAATACATAAGAATCCACGATATTTCTTACTTAATTAACCTTTCCAAAAGTTTAGTATGGCTTTATTTTACTCTTTACCCAGGAATTCAGGCGAAATCTTTCGCTAGCTGTAACTCGCTAACAAAGCGTTTTCGGACCTATGTTTATATAACATTTTTTCATTATTTTTACTAGTACAATGTGCTGTAGAAGTGGGGGGAGAACTTCATGAATCACCCTGTATATCCTCAAGCAAGGATGGCCATGCTTCATCTTCTGATGAGGTATACACATCAGTATATCTCAATCTATGCTTTGCTTTAGCTTCTAAAACTCTTATTTTTATTTTCTTTGATACAGATGTTCTCTGAGCATAAACATGTGTTTCATCTGCTCTCTGGAAGAAGTGATATGACCGTATTCCAGGTATTTCGATAGCCCTGCAAAATCTCGAATATAATAAGGCTTTGTTTTCTTCAACATTTTCTTTAGGAGTATAAAGTATGTTTATTTTGTCACATTCTTTTGTAGCGCACTCGTAGAAGTCCTTTGCAGAATTCAGTAGAACCTTTCAACTTTTTACAGCAATCCACACTTTACCTTTGACAATGCCTCATATAGGCCTACCGTCCAAAGCGCCTTTTCCATGGCTGGCAGCAAAATGATTCCATGACACTTTCATGTTCAATTCATCTTCTAAAAAGCATAGGTTCGATATCATATACCAGCTTTTAAATTGTGCTGCACAGTTGTCAGTAAACACATCAATGTTTTCAATGCCAAAGGTACCATAGCTTCCTAAAATACCTTAAAAAAGTCCAAACAGAGTATTTAGAGTGAGATAAATCATCACTCACAACAAAATAGGAGTCAACTTTATCCTTACCCCATATAACACAAGTGAGAATGGCAACTTGTTCATGGTGCCAATAAGCACTTTGAATCTCGTCTTGGTGTACTATAGAGACGTTCTCAGCAAAATCAAATTGGACGACTAATGTTTTATCAGTAACATTTTCTTTAAAAGTCTCAAAATGCTCGTACTGTCTGTTTTTAACAAAGGAATGAGTCTTAAAATTGGGCAGGAGGCTTTGGTAATAGCATTCTCTACAGAAGACACATTTTCAATGAGAGTAAGGTGATTATTAACCTCTTTCCACTCTTTCCATTTAATGTTCGAGTCTAATTTAAATTCTTGTGCAACAATATCAAGTAAGTCTGCTGTGCATTCTTTACATTTATTAGTCATACACTTCTCATTGGAAAAGTCACAGCACACCTTTTCAAGCAAATCATGATAGTTTTTAGGAAAACTTGACTCCTGAAAGTGTTTTCCAATTGCATTTATAAGCGAGGAAAAATTTGCATGGTACCTGCACACACATACATTATGTGGAGTTCTGAAACTGGTAAAACCTGTTCTGGACGTAGCTTATAAAATTTACTTTTGGAAATAATACTGCTTGGATAATCTATTTTGAACATTTCAAAAGCTTCAATTATAGTTACCAATATATGCCGTACTTGAATCAGACTGCGTTTTCCAGTGACGGGGTCTCTGACTGATTTTTGTCTTTTTTTCCAGGAGCTTGTCTAGACAGTTTATCATTCTGATAATAGAACTCTTTCGGTTGTTTATTTACTAATAAATAGTATCCCAGGACATATATTTTTATCAAGAAAAATTGTCTTTGCTAATCCTTATCTTTCATTATCATTCAGAAGTTCTCTTATGACGGCTAACTTTTTAGAAGGACTATAAGGCAGTGATTGTTTAAGTTTTTGCACAGCCTTTCTTAATGTGTTTTTACATGAATATGTACCAAGTCTACAAGAATTTTCAACAGTTGGTGTCCCCAGTTTAGACTGTTTTTTTCTCTCTCTCTTGCTGCTCTCTTCCGAAGTCGCTCCTTTTCTCTGTCTGCTTTCAATAAATTTGGATCAGAGTGTCTTTCTTCCTTCTTTACACTTCTTCTGGCTTTGTTATTTTCTCTGTCCTTTCGTAAATGTTCTTCCTAAGCTTCAGGATCAGACTTTTTCTTCGCACATTTGGCCATGCGATTTTGGTTGATAGGCGCCACAATCTAAAAGTACACAATTTAATATCAGCTCAAGCTTGAATTGAAAAACATTCTTTATATGTGAGGAATATTTGTCTTGTTAATGGCTACTCTGTAATAATATTTGTGTAGTCTACCTCAAATTTAGGCCTAAGAAGTGTAGTGTTTTTAAAATTTAAATTTACACATTCTATGTTTTGACCGATTTAAAAAGTTTATAAAACTGAAACGATACATCGCCGCTCGCACACCCACAGCAAACCATCAGGGAAGCGCGCGCCCATGGTGGCGAACGGGATGCCGGATCAAAACAAAACTAGGTAAAAAAGAACACCGTGGTCAGTATACTCAGGTTCATTTACTAAGACACAGCATAGGCCTATCCAGTCAATATAAATATATATATATATATATATATATATATATATATATATATATATATACTATAAATAAAAAAAATAAAAAGTGCCTGCAGTAGTATACCTCAAACAATCCTTGTCAGGTGCACCTGCATACAAAAATTAGAAACGCCATAATTTGAAACAAGAAATGCCAATTCCACCCGGTATCCTTCGGCTAAGGGCGGGCTCCTAATGAAATCCAAGAAATAACTAAATAATATCTAAAACTAACTTAAAATTAAATAACAAAAATATAAACTATATAAATGGCAACAATAACAATAACAAATAAATAAAGAATATGGGCAGGGTATCACAGATGTTGACTAGTAGAAATGTCCATCATGGTGGCCGTCCTTCAGCAGAGCGCAAAAGCGAAGGTTCTCTGCGACCACGCATGATGGAGAGATGACAGCAGAAAATCAACTCATCTCCTGGACCTCATCAGTGAGGGGCCGTAAACTTAGCCGCACATGTCAGAAGGAGAACAGCTCAGCAAAACTAACAAACACTTAATTAAACTAAATATTAAACTGGAGCTACTCCTAACTTGTACACCACGGCTCGGAGTCTCTACCACTCTACCGGAAAGGCCAAACGCCTTCAAAAGGTCAGTGGGCTCTGCAGCCAATAAACCACACACACATACACTATATAAAACACACATGAGCCGGGGAGATATAGGTATTGAACCGGCTCAGACTCCCCCCCCCAAAAGGAGGAACTCCCCTCTGTTAATTTCTTCAAAATGAAGAACCAAACGAAAATGCCTCTCCCCCCCAATGGTTGAAGAAATTATAAACCGGAAACCCTGAAGTCTGCAAAGGGAAAACCAAGAAAATCCAGTTGGAGGCAAGAAATCACTCCAAGAGTTTGCGTGGGTACAAAAGAAGGAAAAACAGGAACCTTGATCAGGAAGAAAAGAGCAGAGGTGAACAGGCCTCTGGACCTAAAACCCTCCCGCACAGACTAAAGAGAAATCACGGATGACTCCGGCAAGGCTTTCAGATGGGATATGTGCGCCTTCCTGAAAATCTTCCCGGACTGAGGATCTCCCAGTCGGGCAGTCACCGGAGTCAGAAACTTCAAGATGCGGTGGGGACCAGTCCCACCTGTAGCAAAGTTTAGCAGCTCTTATCTACAGCCGAACCGACTGGGTGGAGCCTTGCAGTAAATTAGATCCCCCACCTGGAAGGGATTGGCAATACGACCTCGGTTGTACTTCCTCCTTACTAACTCCCCTAGCCCGAATGAGATTCCGCCTGGCTGCCTCCCAAGTGGCTTTCACATTGGGAGTACCAGGAGGTGGCAGAAGATCGCTAATTTTCCAAAGGTTCGCCAAAGGGTTGTTTGGCGGAAAGCCAAATAATAACTCGAAAGGTACCGCCTTGTGACTTTCATGCTGGGCCGTATTAAAGGCAAATTGGATCCAAGGTAGTTGTTGATCCCAGGTGGTCTGATTTTCCGCATGAAAGGCAATGAGAGCAGATCGAAGATTGCGATTAAACCGTTCGGCGTGAGAAGGCTGAGGATAGAAAGGGGAAGTAGTCACAAGGCGGATTTCCGTGCCCAAAGCACATTCTTTTAAAGATATTTGGAGACAAACTGTGAACCATTATCGGAAACTAAGGTGGCGGGGATTTCCAAAGTGTTGAAAAAAATGGTTACGAAGTGCTTTGCACCGTGAGCTGCGCGGTAGCACTCCGCAATGGGAACAACCAAACAAACTTGGAGAAGGCATCCACACAAACAAGTAGGAACTTATTTCCGGACTTGCTACGCGGGAGAGGCCCAACATAGTCAATGAAAAACCTTCTCCAAAGGTTTTTTTTTCCGCCACCTCAGATGACAAAAGACCACAACTTGGTATTTTGAGCGGGTTTGCTTAGCGAGCACAGTTCACAAGAACGTACTCGAGCTGCAATATCCCGGTCCATACCTTTCCAGATGAACTGATCCCTAAATCTTCGCGATGGTCTTATGAATTCCTAGATGTCCGCCCACAGGAGAAGAATGAAAATACTGAAAGACCATCGGTACAAGAAAGCTTGGCAGCACTAACTTAGGTTTTCTCCGCTGCTTGTCACGGCAGCATAGAGCACCTCGGTACAGAAAATAAGGAGGGTGGGCAACCTCCGTTTTTTAAGCTCATTGATGATAGCAGTCAGCTCGGGATCCTTAAGTTGGTGTGGAACAATGTCCGAAAATGCCAGAGGAAAGTCTAGGAGCACGCCACAACATGGCGGCTCTGATAAATTCTGGTGGTCGTTGGGTAAGTGATACATGCGTTGACAGAGTGTCCGCTATGATATTTGGGTGCCTCGCACGTGCTGCACTGTGAACTTAAGGGCAGAAATTTGGACTACCCAGCGACCAATCTTCCCGAGCTGACGGGGGTGGGCAAGGAGCCAAGAAAGTGCCTGGTTGTCGGTTTCCAACAAAAATTCTTTATGTTCTAGGTAACGCCTGAACTTATTAATTCCAAACACGACAGCCAAACATTCCAGCTCATAAACAGAACAACTCTTCTTCTCACAAGGGGTTAACGTGCGTGATGCATAAGCTATGGGCTGCCGGATACCATCTACTTCTTGCGATAAAAACAGCAGCAACGGCTAAGGAGGAAGCATCAGTTTGCAAGACGAACTTACGACTGAAATCAGGCATAGCCAAGACTGGAGGCTGCATCATTGCCTCTTTCAGCTGCTCAAAAGCAGTCTGTTGCGCTTCACCCCACTCAAACTTGGCACCCTTTTTCCTAAGAGAGTTCAGAGGGGCCGCCACTTCAGCAACATTGGGGATGAAACGACGATAAAAAATTTATCATTCCCACAAAACGGGCAATCCCCTTGGCATCCTTAGGAGGAGGAAACTCCCTGATTGCCTGGGTTCTCTCTGGATCAATACAAACACCTCGAGAAGAGACAAGATGACCCAGAAACGATATTTCAGGCTGAGCAAAACTCACCTTTTCAGGATTGACGGTAAGGCCAGACTCTCGCAGCCTAGTTAGAACTTCCTCTAGATGAGTCAAGTGCTCCTTATAACTCTCACTGTACACAAGCAGGTCATCCAGATAGTTGAACACGAACTTAAATTTGACATCATGAAAGATAGAATCCAGGAGTCTGGTGAGTGTCTGGGCCCCCACAGCCAAGCCCATTGGCACTCGGGTGAACTGGTACAAATTCCAAGGCACACAAAAGGCAGTGAGAGGTCGAGACTCGTGTTTCAGAGGAATCTGATGATATGCCTGATTAAGATCAAAAATGGAGAAATACTTGGCCTTACCAAACCAGTCGAAAGCAGAATGCAAATCGGGGAGAGGCACGGAGTCAATTTCTATCTGAGCATTGAGCTTTCGATAATCCAGGACCAATCTGGACTTCCCATTAGGTTTTCGGCACTAGAAACGCTGGACTGGAAAAAATTTGAGCAAGACGGCTCGATTACCCCACTCTTAAGTAAATCATCAATCATATTTCTCAGAATTTCCCATCTTGGGCGGAGCAAGCTTATATGGATGGGAACGTACAGGACGGGTGTCTGTAAGACGAATCCTCGTATTCCAAGAGATTGGTCGTGCCCAGTTTGTCAGTTAGGACTTCAGGAAAACTGGAAAAAATCTGCCTTATGTCCTCAGCCTCTTTCGGCGTAAGATGTCCTAGTTGTGGTCAGGAGGAGTCAAGCTCTTATCTTCCATCTCTAAGGCAGCAGTCCCACGAGACTCGACATCTGAAAAGGGAACGAGCACCCGCCTGGCGAAAGCAAAGAAAACATGACAGGAGGCCAAATCCAAAATCATGCCAGTTTTTTCCGATAAAATCTGCTCCCAAGATGAAAGGAAAAGTCAGGTCCTTAGCCACCAAAAAGCTCCAATCCCAAGAGAAATAATTAATTTTGATGTGAATCTGGGGCACTACAGATAAATAGGTAAAGGAGTGCGTGAAGCAGTCCAGCAGATAAGTGAACTAGGCTCAACCTGCCGTATTAGCCCAGAGGATTTTAGATCTTCAAAAAAACGACAAAGAAATCAGGCTGCGTGCTGACCAGAATCAACCAGGGCCTTCTGCACTACATTCCCCACAAGAACATCCAGTTGTGGGCAGGTTGAGCGGGCAGCCCTTACTCCCTGCGCAGCCAGAGCAGCAACCTCCCCTCTCGGCCAACGATGATAACTGTCCCCAAGTCTATTTCTTTCTGCTTTCTTTCTGTTCTGCATTAAACCAGCTACCCCCTTTACCATCAAAATCAGGTACATATTTGCCCTCAAAATTACCTTTACGGCACGAGTCGGGCTTACTCGTCCGCAAGCTTACTAGTTTTTTTTTATTAAGTGGACAAAACGGTCTAATATGTCCCACTTGCTTGCAGCCATAAACAGGTAGGAGGCTGCCTACGGGAAGGAGCAGCTGCTGGCTCAGACTGCACCGGAGCATGGACCGGCCCCGGAGGCAAGTGAGGAAGATGCCTCGACATGGCCTCCCTTTGATCATCCGCATCCTGAACCCCTCTAGAGATGATGGAGAGGCGGTCCAAATCCGCAAAAGATGCGGGACGGCTACAAAAAATCAAACGGGAGCGTTCTTCAGGTTTAATGCCCTCCAAAATAAGGCTCACCAACTCCGTTTCGCTCAAGCTCAAGCGCAACACCCGGGCTACATCCCGTATCTCCCCGACAAAATGGCTCAACGTCTCGTCTGGTGCCTGAGGACGATAAACGCGTTCCACCCGCAAGCGCTCCCTAACCCGAGCAGGGTACAAAGAACTCCAAGATCTCGGCGTGGAACTGGTCAAAGGTGGCACCTCTCTTAAGGCAGTCTAGAAGGCGATCAAAAACCGGCCTTAAGGAAAACTGCGCTAAAAATCTGCATAAGCATGGCATCTGTCATACCAGGAAATTCTCTTAGCTTAAAAACTTCCAGAAGGAAATGGATAAGTAAATTAGTGTCAAGCCCATCAACTCTGGGGAAGTGTTGTAAAACACTCCCCAAAGGATGGGGCAGTTTGCCAAAGCTAGAAAAACTCAAACCATCATAAGACTTGTTTTTAATTTGTTACTGGCCGAAAAAGCCCAACTTTTAATATCAGAGTCTAAACTAGGAGCTGACATAAGTAAAACTATTCTGTCACGCCAATGTAAAAGCTGAGATGCCAATCTAGCCTTTGCTGACCCGGACATGGGAAGTGACTCAAAATTAATATCGTCTTCTAATTCCTCCATTCGGGTTTTACAAAACTCAAATTCTGTGTTAATTTGGAACTCTGCATTCCAGCTGCGGTCCAACGCTATACAAGCCCGTAATTGAGCCCTTAATGCCCTCACATCTCCCTCGGGCTTCTGTCCTCTCGCCAGGACCTCAAAAACCAACTCGGGCTTGAGTAGATGTTCAGGCACCAGGGAAAACGCCATACCAAACAATTAAGACAAATAAATACAACAATAAACAAAGCGTACGCAACAATTACTTAGTAACCTAAAGTGGACTCAACTCACAAAAGGCTTACACTGACGAGGTCCAAGTGAAGAACTTAATACCTGCTACCTAATAGAAGGATACCCTGCAAATATACACTAACCACAACCTACAAACACAGAAGCAATAAATATAACAAAACAAAACACACATTGATAGGGGAGAAGTAGAGTACAGTTAGATAAATTTAGCGGTTAAGCAATTTAGAGTCCCTTGCTCCCTGCAAAGGGTAAGTCTGCAGGAAGCAAGACACTAAACCAATTCCACCCGGTATCCTGTGCTAGGGCGAGCTCCTAATGAAAAAAAAAGTTGTGTACTCTAACCTCCCCTACCTAACACTAACCTACACCAACAAACAAAACCAGAACTGAGAGACAGCTGAGAGAGCAGCTAACCACGCTCTGCTACCACTGAAAACGATACATCGCCGCTCGCACACCCACAGCAAACCATCAGGGAAGCGCGCGCCCATGGTGGCGAACGGGATGCCGGATCAAAACAAAACTAGGTAAAAAAGAACACCGTGGTCAGTATACTCAGGTTCATTTACTAAGACACAGCATATGCCTATCCAGTCAATATAAATATATATTATATATATATATATATATATATATATATATACTATAAATAAAAAAATAAAAAGTGCCTGCAGTAGTATACCTCAAACAATCCTTGTCAGGTGCACCTGCATACAAAAATTAGAAACGCCATAATTTGAAACAAGAAATGCCAATTCCACCCGGTATCCTTCGGCTAAGGGCGGGCTCCTAATGAAATCCAAGAAATAACTAAATAATATCTAAAACTAACTTAAAATTAAATAACAAAATATAAACTATATAAATGGCAACAATAACAATAACAAATAAATAAAGAATATGGGCAGGGTATCACAGATGTTGACTAGTAGAAATGTCCATCATGGTGGCCGTCCTTCAGCAGAGCGCAAAAGCGAAGGTTCTCTGCGACCACGCATGATGGAGAGATGACAGCAGAAAATCAACTCATCTCCTGGACCTCATCAGTGAGGGGCCGTAAACTTAGCCGCACATGTCAGAAGGAGAACAGCTCAGCAAAACTAACAAACACTTAATTAAACTAAATATTAAACTGGAGCTACTCCTAACTTGTACACCACGGCTCGGAGTCTCTACCACTCTACCGGAAAGGCCAAACGCCTTCAAAAGGTCAGTGGGCTCTGCAGCCAATAAACCACACACACATACACTATATAAAACACACATGAGCCGGGGAGATATAGGTATTGAACCGGCTCAAAACTGATAATATCTATAATTGGTTTAATTTTTTTTTGTTCATTTAGGCCAACCCTTTGCATTCACAGTTATTCATGCTATGTACATAACCTCAAAAATATTTGTTATTGATATTTGGGGACCTAAGACAACCAATTCCTTATACTAAAAGCTGCTAAAATGAATTCCTAAAATTGTAAAAATATATAAATTAAAAAAGGGTTTCACTTGACCTTACTTTCCCAAAGTAGGAATTTTGTGACATTACTGTTACTGCAATAAACTTAACTTTATTAACTTTTTTATAACGGATGGGACAACTAGAATAGTAATTTTGTATTTTGAATTAGTATAATAATACAACTTACCTTCAAGAGTCAACTGGTCCAAGTAAATCTAGTCAAGTAAATCAGATCAAAGACAGGCAGACGAGAAGTCACGAAGCCCAATATTCAAGTACTGTACAACAAAAATATGGGTGGAGTAGACTTATTTGTCAAGTTTTGTTCTACGTATCTTTACGGCCATAAATCAGTGAAATGGTACCACCCCGATGGCATTTTGTCATTGAAATTGGATTGATAAATGGCTGCATAGCTTATAATATGCAAAATGGTGTAAGATCTCTAACCCACAAAAAGTTTCGAGAACAGGTTATTGACGGGTTACTAAGCGCATGGGAACCTAGAACTGCAATCCGACGGGATCGAATATTGAGCAACCCTCTTGATGACAGACTATCAGGGAAAATCCATATCAGCCAATATGGAGATAAAAACCACAAACACAACTATGCTGTCTGTAGTATCCTACCATCAAGCTGCACCAAAAAAGGGAAAGGCACGTGCAAAAGAAAGTAACATTATATTTTTGTAAAACTTGCCAGGATGAGCCACCCCTGTGCATAGTTCCTTGTTTTGAAGTTTATCACTCTATAAAGATTTATAAGAAAACTTGCAATTGCTAAAAAAACCAAGACAATCTTGTAAGGCTAAAAGAGAATGTTTGCATATTGGACAAACTTTTTTTATTTTTTATGTTTAGGCCTACTAACTTGTATTTATTGTGACTTATTACTTGAAATTATTAAAAAAGTAAATTGAAGAATGAGTAGTTTTAACTTTGTGTAAATAAATCTAAATTTATAAAAGTAAGTGTTGTCAGACATTGGACTCCCTGCTACAACCTGGTATAGGTTGACCACAGTGAGAATCTTCAGTTCTTGAAAGGCTTGCCTGCATGATTCTCTTGTTCGTTAGGCTTGCAAGGATCCGAATTACTCTCTTTTGGTGTATTAGGACCCGTTGCAGGTTGCCTAGTGTGGTATCTCCCCAGACTGCTATACCGTATCGAAGATGTGATTCGTAGAGAGCATAGTATGCAGTTTTAGCTGTTCCTAGGTCGCGGATATGTTTCATCCTGCGGATCACGTACAGTCCTGCGCTAAGCCTTTTACAGAGGTTGTCAATGTGGTGTGTCCACGTTAGAGAGTCATCTGTTGTCACTCCGAGATACTTTGAAGTGCTGATTTCCTCCAGTTCAGGCAGTCCACCTTACAGCATCTTTGTGTCTTCCAAAGAATAGCTGTTTTGTTTTTGTTTACAACAAGGTCATTGCCATAATAGTTATGCACTTGGCTGGACATGGAAATTTTTGTGTGCATAAAATATATACACTTGGCCTAATAGCGTAAATAAATTATATTTTATTGACATAAACAGATAGCATAAAAACATAAGAAAATCCCTTGGCAGTGAAAGAGTTAAAATAGATGATACTTTTCTAGGTTGTCTTCAAAGCGTTGCGACTGATAACCATATCATCTATGGCACGGTCGGATTTTACTCTAGAAATGCGGTTTTATAAATTATAATCATTCTTCAATTCTGTTGCGCTTATAAGTGTAAAATATAACCACATTGAATTCATTGTTTGTTGTTTATAATTTTATGATGTAACAATTTTTGCCTTATTATTAACTGATACTTTTGTGGATTAACGGGAACGCTCTGTTGAAATACTTCTCAACATCAGTTTTATTGAAAACACTGTTCCAATATTTGGATGCAATATTTTTCTTAAGTTTTATTTGGTTGTCTCTATAAAAACTTTTACTTTTTTTTGGTTAAGCATGTTTTTTACTGAGAATCTGCTAAATAAAAAGCATTCGCCGTGATCAGGCAAAATAAATTGGACAGTTTTGTAAATTTGTGACGTAAAAGATGTTATGAATACGGTGTCTCTCCTGTTAGATCTCAGATTGATACCTGTAATAGTTTGTCGACTGTAACAAAAAAAGATATCGAATTAGAGTATTTGCTTGACGAGTTACAACATTAAATGTCCAAATGTAATAGATAAAGTTTTGAGGGTTTATATTTGTGATGAAACAATCGTTCTTTCATTTTTATGAAAGTTATTTCCTGATCGTTAACATGTGTGCCGTACTTTGTGTATGAAAACCTGTAATTATACAACTAAAATAACAAAATTTCGTGTTTTGTAAATATTGAACTAAAATTTAATAAATAAATTTAATACAAAAATAATAAAATTTAATCATGTTAGTGACGTTTTAAGTCACTTTACTACTCATTAATTAATATTAAATTCTATTATCTCCAGGAGAAAGGGATTCCAATAAAAATTTAAGTCTGGTTTAATTTATTCATTTAATCATTCAATACAGATTTACTTCTTTTAAAATAAGAGAATTTTATGTATTAAACATTTCTCTCCAGATTAAATTGGAAGTTAGGTTACAATAAATTATAAAAGAATAATCAGTTAAAAAACAGACAAAGGTTTAAAAAAAAAAAAAAAAAATAATATAAAATCATTGTGTCTATTACAGAAGTAAAATGACAGATACAACTGAATGCAACAATGTACATAAAAATCATATTTCTTTTCTTATAAATAACTTTTAGTGTGGAGTAAGCACAATATAATAATAATTGGTGATCTATTACTTAAGAATTATTCTATATTCAAATATCAATAGTATTTTCTATATATTATTGAACTTATTACATACTGTGTTATAAGTTCTGTAAAATGATCTGAAATTTTGTAGTTGCCGATTAAAATTTGCTGTCAAGAAACAGAAGAGTTTCCACGACTATTCAAAAAGATGTGAACATGAGCAAAGATTAGTGAAAATCGAATACAATTTATTACACACGTTGCTGTATAAAGTCATCCCACCATTAAACCATCCGAAGGATTTCACAGATCATGTTTTTGATTTCTTAAACCAATAGTTTGTGTAGTGCTTACTAAAAAAATAAACATACAGGTACTTTCATTTTTATCTCTTAAGATAAATAATATAAATTTAAGTCCATTGCACCTAACCTTGTTAAAAAAGGTCTGTTTTGGCAGTCAAATCCGTATTTATTGTTTAATGTTTTAAACCATTGTTTGTTTTGAAAGGTGTTTTTGTCGAATTGTAATAGTTTTGCAAGTTACATTGTTGAAATGTAGTCTGTCAGGCCACATCAGACCTAGACATTTATTACAACGCCATTACTCAGTATCTTAAACCATTCCACAATACAATCAAATAGTGTTTAAGAATCATGTGATTATTTTTTACCTATAATACTTAGGTCTAATATATAACATAATGACTGTGGCAGAGTATTCCAGTACATATTGTGCTGCATTGGAACAAGTTATTACAACATATACAATAGTTAGAGAGGAAACCTAGTTTAACACCATGAATGCCGGGGGTATTCTAGCTGTTATCATGGCTTTCTTATATTTATGTGCTACTTGTCTCATGGCACAATGAAGGTGTTAAATATGTTGTATAATTGGTATTAAAACAGTTTATTTCAACAGACGATATTTTGTTGTAGAATGGTCTTGAGCGTAAAAACAAATTTTAAGAATTTGTCTCTAAGAAATAGAAAAGATATACAACAAGATATCTTTCATAATGCAAGCAATGCTTAATTTTCGAGCGAAATCTATGTATGGATTGCGTTACAATTGAGAGGGTGGAACAAATAAAGTATCTGGGGGTTATTTTCGACGAAAGTTGTAGTTGAATGTGTTCCCTACATTCTGATTGTGAAAAACTATTTAAACACTTCGTGGAGGAAGTTTTGTTTTCTTAAGTATTTCTATCTTGAAAACTATTTACTATTTTATAATTAACTCTAAATTGCAATATGGTATTTCATGTTGGGGAGGGTCACATAATACTGTATCATAAAATTTGAACAATGATTTCAGAATCCAGACATTTTGACAATGTGTAGGGAAAGCTCTGCACTCTCCAAAACACTGCAGGAAAATGTAAGAAGTATAATCCTACTGACCCTGCCACCGATACCAAAGCTGGAGAAAAAATACTGTACTAGCCATTTCAAACTCTTGGAGACGTAGAATGGCCACATCCGTAGCTTGGAAAATGGTTAGTCATGTTATTGCGTTATTTTCTGTATTGTTTTAGTCAGAACGAGAAATATATATTTATACTCTTAACTTACAATTTTTATTAAGCACAATGTAAAGGCGGTGAATTTATGAGTGTTCTTAGAAAATATGTTCAAGCGACAATTTATATAAATATGCAATACTAATTTTACATAAACATTATAGCTTGATAGTTATTTGATATTGTAATGGTAGGTTAACACAAATGTTAAATCTCAACCTGAAACAGAAAAAAGTGTAAAGTCCCCTTCCCCCCAAATTCATTTCAAGAAATGGTCCTTGAGTTTACTTACATACTTAAATATATAATGTAATATACTTGTTCTTACATTCTTGCCGTGCTGTATATTTTATATACAAGATTTTTTAGTTGATTTCAGTAAATTTAGTATATTATACATGAAATCTTGTTGATGTGATGGTCATAAATGTTTGGATCATTATTTTTAATCTGCCTAATTGAGGCTATTTTGCTCAATTGTATTGATTGTTAACCATTTTGAAATTATAACATGATGCCATATTTCAATGGTACTCTATTTCATAATTTTTTATAATTTTTGTTTGTTCCTTTTTTTGTTTCACTATTGTATGTAAGAATAGCCGACATCAGCCCACTGTACGTGACCTCTTCTCCACGCCAGAAGTGCGTTATGCATCTGTTTGAACGGTAAGTATTTAAATTTATTGATTAATTTCAATTTGCTACTATTACTGCATTTTGATGAAGCACCGAAAACAGAATTCTTAATTTTATATTATAATCAAGTATTAATATTGTTTTATTATACTGTGAATTCTCTATTTTCATTAAATATTTGGTATGAAATTCTTTTACTAGCTGTCTGTTTAATTTTATGTATTGATTTTTTACAGATTCTTCTCTGGAAGAGCTAGAAGACCAGATTTAATTCACCTCAATCGGCAAGGTCTTATAGTTATGCGTAAGTATATCCTTGACAAATATTTATACATTTTAGATTTGTTTTTAGTCTGTATAATTTTAGTTTTTATATAACTTTATATCTGAACATTTTATTGTTATAAAAACAACATAGCTTGTAAGTTCTTCATAATATGATTTTTATTATGCTACACCAAAGATTTGTATGAGAACACGTCTTCCAAATTTTAGTAAACTGATAAAAGTAAGTATTAGTATTTATATTTGTATTTCTCAGGTTGTCCAAATTTAAAAAAAATTAGTTGTTGAATATTTATATTTTACAGGGTATATACGGTTATGCTATATTTGTGGATATTTGTAGGATGTATAAGTGTAAAAATACATAACATAATTATCATCATGGTAAATCTTCCTGTATATTTATTTAGCTGTTGGTTTTTGTGTATTTAAATAGACGATTTATTAATATTCTTGTGTCAAGTACAGTTCATGTATATATCTTATGGTAAAGTGGCATTATACATTTTATTTTTCTAGTTCCATAATACCGAGAAGTCCATTAAAGTCTGTGTATCATTGTAAATGTTGTAATACTTTTTATGAAAGATCATGTTTTGCCATGAATATTTTCTGATCTATAAACTTAGTATACATTGAATGGAATTTTGTGGTAATATTTAGTAGTACTAAGTAAACTCTTTAAATATAACAATTTGGAATTTTTATTTCACCCTTACCCCACTAAATGTTTTAGACAGACACGCAACTCTTTCCCGTAATGTGTGAAATTTAATTTAAACATAATATATACTTCTTAACGTGAAAAAACTAAAATAAGAGCCCGTGTCAATTTCGCTTAGCTTTAAAATCTCTTAGCAATTGACACTGAAGCAATATTAGTAATACAATTGAAGCATGCATTAACAAAACGTTGTAAGTGCCAAAACACATGAAATGCTTTGTATTGCAGAAATACGTTGTAGGTGCTATCCTTTTGACTGGCACAAAATATTATTATGATATCGTCACTCCTAGTGGGAGAAAATGGAAACAAAACAGCTGTGCAAGTCAAAACGTTGTAGAGTGCTGTTTCCGTGCGGCAAAATAAAATATAACTAAACACAACAGAATTAGTATTTTTGTAACCTATTCGATATTATGAAGTGTACGTAACCTTAAATTTTAATTAAATAGAACAAAATTATGATGCACAAGTGCGTCATCCGCACATGGCATAACTAATGTTCCCGTGTGCGGATGACGCGCCGGCGCGTCATCATTCTTTTACCCTTGTTTCAGGTTAAAAATATTACATTTCGTATTTGTACATGATTCATTAGCTTAAAATATACATCGTCAAGTATAAAAAGAATAAAATATTTATATAAAAAACAAAAATGTCATTGTTTTAGTCAGATCATTCCACAAATGTTGGGTTCACATACTATGGTGTACTCTAAAACAATCTTCGAGACACAATGCAGGTTTTCCAGGACATGCCTCACATTGATAAATTGGGTCCTTCCTTTTTCCTTTTTTATAACACACATTGCAACGTCTTCTGTGTGTTTTATTGTTTTTCCCCAAAGGTGATTTGACAGGGAGATGCTCAACTATCGCTGGCTGAAGTCGCACCAAGTCTTGGTGCCGAACATTTCGGACGGGCGTCAGCAGACGTTTTATCATTGTCATTCTAAAATCAAATAACACAATTTTGTTGCCGATTGTGTGTTTGTTTCACAGTATGAATGCATTGACTATACTCATTTTCAATATGTGTATAAATACCTTCTTATACCATCTTAACGTTTTTCTCTTGCATGGATAGTAGCTGAGTGCCTGATCGTTGCGATCTATACCACTCATAAACTCATTCTATTTAACTACAGGGAGTGGCTTCCTAATTTCTTCACCTCTCCGGTTCCTAACAACAGTCATTTCATTTTCGTATTGGGTGGATAGGTACAGAACGTATCGTTTGTCCCTCCAACGTCCCACCATAACACCTTCACGATACTAGGCGCATCTTTCGCCTTTTTGGAGATTTTTTTAGTTACTTCTTTTGGATTACCTTTCAAATCAGCTTTTAATGTTCCTGTTACGTAGGTCTTTTCATCTAAAAGTCTTTTTGACAACTCAACACTGTTATAAAAAATGTCCATGTATAATGAATGTCCTCTACCTAATCGTTCTGACATCAAATGCGTGACCACTTTGGCTTTGTGCCCCTCGCCTGATAAAATGTTATTTGCCTGAGCATATATACAAAACTTAATTACCAAACCATCAGGCTCAGCAAGTGTGTAAAATTTAATGCCATACTTATGGCGTTTGTTTTTTATGTATTTATGTAATAAATATAAGACGTCCCCTCCACAACATCACTGATTCGTCAAGTGATAACTCTTTGCCGGGATTGTAAACATATAACATTTTGTTGTTAAAATATTCGATAATGGGCCTAATTTTCATTAGTTTGTCAGTATCGTTAGTTTTGTTGTCTATAAAATGAAGGCACCGTAGTATTAGCAGAAACCTATCACGTGACATGTACTCACTGAAACAAGTTTTGAATCTTGTAGTCTTGGCATTTTTACATTACCTGTGTGAAGTAGATTAATACTTGTAGATAAGAATATGAGATGTACTGAAAATATCGCTAATATAAAAAGGTCTCAGAGTTATGCCCTTTAAAGGGTTAATTAATTAACTGGAATACTATCAAAAGTCTTACCAAGATCACACAAAATTACAAAAACTGACTCTTTTCTTTTAAAAGCGTCCAAAGATAAATTAATTAAATTAAGTACTGCAGAGGTAATAGATTTACCCTGGTGAAAACCGTGTTAACATGATAAACAGAAAGTGGAAAGTAAGTTTTGTTAGTCAAAAAATAACTAAGCTGATTGATTTTACATTAAAGATTAAAATATTTTAGAAAATATGGGAATTATCGAAATAAATCTGTAATTTTGGTAGAGGTTTTATCTCCTTTTTGAAAATTTAGATTATTTTTAAAATTTAGAGTGATGGCGCGAAATATCCCTCATAGGAGCATTTGTTGAAAACAGGAGCAAGTGGTTCATTAATTAGACGAATTGTTTCTTTATTGATATAGTTAAAAAGCCAATAGTAATCCATAGAATTTGAGTTTGAAAATATTGAAACCGTTTTAATTATATCCGATGAAGATATATTAGACCATGTGAATGACAGTTGATTTCCTTCCCACAAAATCTTCTGGGTTGTAGGGGCTTGGATACGTTCCTTTGCATAACTGATTAATAGAGTCCAAGAAAAAGTAATTTAATTCATCTGGATCAAGATTGACCCCACTATTATGAGTTCGAGAAGATTTATTGCTTATCACCTTGACGCTGCCTTGCCTAATATACAACTGTAGATAATGTTTTTGCTTGCTGTAATTCTTTTTTGTTTTAAGTAGACACTATATGCAGCCTGATAGTGCATAGACCCTGTCAAGTTAGACTTTTGTTTGTCGTATAAATGGTCAAAATTCTAGTTAGTTTCTGCTAAGGCAGGAGTATACCAATTAATTAGTTTGGATTTTTTATCTAGTCTTCTTAGATATTTTAATTAAAGATAGCAAAAGTGCTATAGACTTATATACTTCTTAAAAACTTCATTTCAGTTATTATAAATACTATTAAGTTTACTACTCTAACAGTTTAATACTTAAAAATACTATTAAAGTTAACAATAATATTATCAATAGAAGTGTTTAAGCGAGTTGGTAGAGTATTAACTCCTACCAAAGCTGATGAACAAGTAAGTTTATTTGAATGTATATTTTTTAATGTACAAAAAATTTATATAAGATCACACTCTGTGGTAGCATTTTAGTATAGGTCACGACTACGTTGAAATGTTTTGAAACCTTAAAGAACCAAAACAGTTTCAATCATATAAAGTTTGTAAAACCATGGGCTTAATTTAGTTACAATTAATATAAAATTATGTTTTTAAATGTTCGCTTAAAAGAATTCAATGATATCGTGTACTTCTGAAACATTTGACTGTTATCAATTATCATGGGTATTATAATTAGCTATAGAGGTGTGGATTGGATACTAATGTGTCCCACCTTCTAACGGGCTCCGACTTCTAGCAGGCCCAAACCTCTAGTACACTACTACCTCTAGCAGGTTACACCAGTCCCTCTGGCAGGCTCTAGTCTCTGCCAGGATTCTACCTCTAGTAGGCTCTAAACTTTAGCAGGTCTCGAGTTTTAGGAGAGCCATGCCTCTGTGAGATCCCATGATCTAGCAAGCCCCAGGCTGTAGTGGCCCCATATTCTAGCGGACTCTGAACTCTAGCAGGCTCCGACCATTAGCAGGCCAGGATTAATAAAGGGTCCCGACCATTAGCAAGCCCCAATTATTAGCGACTAATAGAGGGCCCCGACAATTAGCAGGCCACGACCATTCGAGGGCCCCGATTAATAGAGGGCCCCCACCATTAGCAGCCCACCCACCATTAGGGGGCCCGATCATTAAGAGGCCCCGATAATTAGCGGGTCCCGACTATTAGCAGGCCCCATCCATTAGCAGTCCCCGACCATTAAGTGGTCCCTTCCATTAGGGGGCCCCGACTATTAGCAGGCCCCAACCATTAGCGGGCTTCGATTAATAGAAGTAGACAATAGCTAAGCCCACAAGTATTTACAAAAGCTTATTGTATTACCTATCCTTCACAAAATGACCAACCCATTAGAGTACCGAATTTCAAATGAAAGAAACCTAACTATGCAGGAAAATCCCAACGGTATAAGTAAAACTCCTGATAAAAATATTCATCAGGATAATGTTACGTCACCTAAAGCAGTAGCTCATCCAAGAGTCCAACCAAAATTGATGACAAACACAACAAAATTTCGAGGAAGAAATGGACTGAAGAGAAAAAATCTACAATTTATCATGAGTTTGGAGAACAGATAATCAGAAACCAAACCATTCCTCGGAATGACATAAGAGTACTAGTTGCAAACACCAAGGACGTTTTTAAATCTCGATCAACAGATTCAATCATAACGTTTGTAAACAATAAGATATTAAGAAAACGGTGTATAGGAAAAACACATAGAAAGATTACAAATGTACCTTTATGAAAGTATCATTATGAGACTAGTTCCTCTTTCATATGTTTAGTATTAGTCAAACTTAAATTTTATATCTGAATAGCTACATAGCTCAGCCTTGCATTCAATGTTATATTTTTAAGTCGTTTAAATTTATTAATTTCCATAATAATTGTGTATACAATTTGTAATTTTACAGTTTGCATAGCGGAACCATTTAAAAAACACACCAAAAAAGTGTTTTTGTGTCGATTTTTGTGTTTGTTTTGTGTAAGGTCTCAAACATTCACTCATAATGTAAATTTAAATAAAGTTGTAATATAGTTCGAAGTCTCACATAAAAATGGGAATATAAATATTCTACCATAAAAATATATAAAGAAAATTGAAGAGCACAGGATGAAAACTCGTCATGATATTTATATACAAAGTGTCCCATTACTAACCAACATTTTACCAAGCTATTCTACAGGTAGAAAATAACAATATTTGTCATATAATGTATCTAAGCCATCTGTATGTCTTTCCGTATAGGGTGTTTGTAATAATGTATATGAATCAGTGTTTTTTTTTAAGTGCGGATTCTAAATTTTTGGTCAAATTCACATTTTTAATGTTTTGTGTTCGTTGAAGATAGCTTTATCATTTTCTTTTAAAAGGGCGCCTATATGTCCATCTCCTTATACAAGTAAACCAACTGTTAAATCATGGTTTTTATTAAATGGGCGGATTTGCTTCAAATCAGCCCTTTAAAATAAATATTCCTCTGTGGCTGTAGCAAGCAGATGGTTGGTTGTTTTTGTTGCAACGAACCTAACCTCTATTTGCCACAGTAAGTTACTATAAGGGGTAGTAGTGTTTGTTCGCATTGTTTGCTGTATATTAAATAGTTTTGCTATGGATGATCCTATTATTCCGAGTCCCAGAAAAAGGAAAGAAAGTAACTCATCCGAATACAAGCATAATAAGATCAAACAAGCTCGTTTAATGGGACGATCATACATAAATCACAAGGGAAATAAAGTTCCACCAAAGCATCCTGAGTTTACTTGCAGGTATGGAAAATTTTTCTATATATCTAGATCATTTAAATCGTACATTTTCATATTTTCATTAAATGTTTGATGAGCCTTTAAATATGTAGCATTTCATATTACAGAATACTTGGCCTAAGCCTAGGTCTTTGCCAGCTGTAATACTAAGACTAGGTTATGCATTAGTAGCCCATACCTGTTTTATGCAGCTATGATATGTAAACTGACTCATTAACGTTTACAATTTACAGTTATTTTATATGCATAGTTGTTCTCTTACTAGAATCCATAATGAAATGTTTTATTCTCTAAGCAGTTAAAATCTTGTCATAGTAGGCCTAAGCATTTATACATATGACGAGAGTTTAATATATATGGCTGCACTATCATCTCTTTATCAAAATTGATTAACTTTAAGACCAATACCGAAAGATAACGCTGCGCCATGCAGACTTTGATCATCTGACGATCGCCTGCTCGGTATGGATCTTTCTGGCTTAATCGTTTGCGTTTCTCTGTTCCTACAAACTAACAGAATAATGTATTGTAACATGAGAAAAAAAGAAGTTGACTCAGTAATCCTTCACCATTACTGTTTAAAATATTGTTGTACGTTCTAATAGAAACTTTATTTTATTATAGCTTCTAGGCCTAAATTAATGTTTGTTTTTTCAGGTGCAAGAAAAGGTGTTTGGACAACTTTGGAGAGGCCAACTGTGTGGATATCTTGTTTAAAATTTTATAACATAAAAAGCAAAGATGAACAAGATCTTTATATTCAAGGTATAGTAGATGTCACGAAAGTTCAACGGAAGAGTGCCACACCAAAAGAATGTTGAGCAACCAAAGCAGCCGAATAGCTTCTCATACCATGTAATTTTAGGCAATGAGCGTGTACAGGTATGTTGCAATGCATTTTTATCCGTCCTGTGTATTACTGAAAAACGATTACGGTGAATCTTAAGACAGAAATCTTAAGATTATTGGAAAAACTCCTGAAGATAAAAGAGGAAAAGGTATTACTCACAGTATTTCTCAAAACTTTCATGATCTAGTAAGTGATCACATACGATCATTTCCACTAAAGCAATCACATTACTCAGGGGAAAAAATGTATTACCTGGATGCCAATTTAAATATAAAGGCAATGTGGCAGCTGTTTTGTGAAGGATATCCTGATGTAAAAGTGAGCAATTCCTTTTACTGGAAACATTTTAAAACAAATTTTAACTTTCGCTTTGGCAGCCCACAAGTGGACACTTGTTGTAAGTGTGAAGAACTACATCTGAAAATAAATTCCCCACATGTAGCTAAAAGGGCAGCACAGGCTGAGTTAGATGTTTATAAGCATTATGTTTTAGCATTAGCCTTTGACTATATGAAGACGATAAGTTTACCGAAAATTCCAGTTCAACAACTTTATTACATGAGACAGCTGTCAATCAATGTGTTTTCTGTAAACGACATTAAGGAAGGAAAAAGTCACATATATTTGTACCATGAAGGTCAAGGAAGGAAAGGGCCCAATGAATTCACTACTTTTTTAAATGATTTTTTAAGCTCAGTTCCACCTAAGTATACTACACTTCGGTTGTTTTGTGACAACTGCAGTGAACAAAACAAAAATCAAACCCTATCACGTTTTTGTTTATATTTGACGGACAGTGGCAGGTTTCATGAAGTCGAACAGTTCTCCCCAATAAGAGGGCATAGTTTCCTCCCCTGCGATAGAGATTTTGGTATTATCTCTAGAGTTTTAAAACACATGACCGGCGTTACCATATCCACCAACTCACGGAACTTATTAATAGCAGCTCCAACTCTGAAAAGTTTACTGTAAAAGAAATATCAGATGCAACTGAATTCTTTGATTTTAAATCTTGGAGCACTAATCATTATAAACGCTCTTGCATTTCTGCAGAAACTAAGGGTAAAAATACTCCAAAAGAAAGAAAGGTTCACTTTTCTATTAGTAACCTATTTCATTTTGTATACGAGCATGACAAAAAAGGCTACATCAAGGGATTCACCAATATAAATGGTTTGGTCTGTCATACCAATTTTATGGCCAAACATACTGGTGCTGTGCCGCAGGTGAATAATTTGGCTTATCCAAGTGGCCAGGTTACATTTAAAAAATCGAAGGTGGAAGATATTAAAAAAATTCAGCGAATATATTCCTGAAGAATTTAATGAGTCCTATACCGACTTGTACTCCTGGCCAACCACTGCTTGTGAAAATCTCCCCGATAGTGACTTTGAGGAAGAAACGGAATAAAATGCTTGGATTTGATGCTTACTGATGACTAGCTTAGTTCAATAATTCATATTCATGTATTATATTGATTTATGACATATCAAAACATTATTTTCAATTACATACACGTGATTTAAAAATGTTTTAATTTATTTTCCTTCCAGAAAATTTTTGAATTTTTAAAAGGGCGGATTTTTTAAAAATTTAAAAATTTTTTATTAATTAACAAAAAATGTTAAAAAAGTTTAAGTGCACTAACAAGTTACTCTTGCATACATCTTTTTAAATTATTTAACAAAAATAATGAATATAAAATAGCCTCATGTATAAACAGTTTTTTGTAGTTTTCCGAAAAAAATGGTTTGTAGAAAATCCGCCCTTTTAAAAAACACTGATTTATATATTAGTGGCGGTTTATGATATTGAACTGAAGGTCTGTTTGTTTAATGGTCTAACTATTCTTGAGAAAAAGTGTTACGTAATAACCAGTTGTGGATGGTAAACAAATCATAAGGGCAAATAGTTTACCCTTTATCTAGTATCTTATGTTAAATGAAATCAGCTCTTTTACAAGAGAATGCTAAAATAAGGATGATTTCACTGATCAGAGTCTTAAGCTTACATTGCGTATGTGAAGAATGTAATTGTATTGGTAACAAATTACTAACACTTATACAACTTATGTTTCTCTTCCTTTGTTTATTTTCTAACGCTCTAAATAAATTAGTTGCAGTTTATTTGAAAAATCGAAAGTGATTTTGTAATCCTTCATTGTGTAACATTTAATGCAATATCAAAACGCAGTCTAAATAGAACTTGCTTTGAGGCTTTGAAATTGTTAAAAGGCCACAGTTTTTGTTACGTCGTCAATATTACTAAAGAATATTTAACATGTAACGGTTTAGACCATTAAACTTATATAGTTTCAGTTTGATATCACAAAACACCACTGAGATATAAACTATTAGAAATTAAAACCCCCAATATGGACAAACAGAAAACTAAGCTAGACAGGGATATAAATTATATGGCTAACATCTTTTATTATCAATAGTATAACCTGGTAAAATTTAGGGCACTCAATACGGGATATGTGTGTATATATAATACAATACATTTTAGGCATAATTACAATGACACTACCTCTTCTACAATTTTATAGTTGTTTTGTGAATGAGAAGGATTTTGAAACAAGAGCTGTAAATTTTACTTACTTTGCAACAATAGTAAAGAGTTTCAAATCAATCACATGGACGATTTCTACCTTTGTGGTTGAAGTTACAAACTTATCAAATTTATGTTGTTTTTCGTTGTTATACCAGGTTTATAATATCTTAACATTCACATCACTTAGCTCAACAAACAATAATCTCAAGAATATTGTTCTTCAGACTGTGTTACAGTTCTTTCTGTAATACCACATAATTTTATACATTTGAAATTTTTTATTTATGTAGTATAGCTCAATATAATTTAAGCATTTCTGTCATATAATTAGCCGTAATGAATATGCGATGGGTTACATGAAAAACTGACGATAACTTGTAGTTGTAAAACATAGTTTGCAAAGATTTCCTATTCATGTAGAAATAAAATAGTCGGTTTAATTTTTATATGTTTTGGTTATATGTATGCAAAGTAACATAATGTATGATTATAACAGTAATGCTTTTCTTTAGTTGTTTCGTTCAAAAGAATTGGAATTTATATATTTCGTAAAAGAAATTTAATTTGCATTGTATTTTTTACTTATTGTGGTTGTTCAAAATACACAATAGGAGTTATACATAACGTACAATAATTTCCTGTTTATGTACCATGATTGGTCCTATTATTTTTATTTTCAAATATGGATTATATAAATTAAAACAGTTTCTATGGAAGTATCCACCCAAATCACCACACGTTACTAAGGTAACAAGACTATTTTATTTATTATGTTTTTAATCTCTTGGAATTATTTTAGGTTGCTTTACCCATTATATTTGTAATCTATGTTCAATTTAAATCATATTTTTATATTTCTATGACAGCGTATTAGGGATTTTTATACAAGTAATTGCTTTTATATTATGTATTGTTTGATTCCAAAGTTAATTTAGCCCTAGTACATACCGAAAGCAACCGGTGATAGCAACGCAACGGCAACTTGAGTTGCCAATGAATAACACACGCAGTTTAGTGGGTCTATGTACGTATACCACAGTGACTGGGACGTGACGGTGATTCAACGGTTACCTGACTGAGCAACGCAGGCAACTCAAGTTACGACGTGCTGTAAACTCATGTCAGTTGCGCAGTTGCTCTTGTGTAGCGCAGACCGTACGTAACTATGGCTGCTGAACAACTAGAAAATGTTAAATTTGCACAGTTCATTGAACAGTTTGATTGTTTGTATGACCATTGAAACAAATCATACAGTAACAGAGAGGTGACAGACAAAGTTTGGCAAGCTGTGGCAGATGAGTTTAAACTCACAGGTAAGATAAAAATATAAGCAATTTGTCAATTTCTATAATAGTTTTAATACAGTTTTTTATTCTTGATAAGCATATAAAATACAGTATTTTGCCTAAAACTGTTATTTACAAGTTTATTCACTACTGGAAATCACACCCATCAAAAATGTATAAAACAAAATCTTGCACTGGGTGATATGTAGGTATCGATTGTCACGTTGTTCACTGGAACTTAGATGGCTTAGTCCCACTGGTACGGTATTGGGTTAGATTCAACGAAATAACGTGCGATTCTGTCCCTTATTAAGTAGCTCTGCTTTCTTGAGCGGCGGAAGTTGTCGACACATGTTAGGCGTGGCCTAGTGTACTCAAATTGCTCAGGACAGCTTGCTATCCCGTCTCTTGCTTTGATAAAGTTGTGCAGCACACATACAGCTTGAATAATATTTTTAAGTTCCCCAGGTTTGCACTGTATTGGTTTTTCCCACACTCTAAACTTCATGCTTGGAAGTACTCTTGGAGGAGGGAAGTCTAGGCTATTTTGTTTTACCCATTTACCCAATGTCGACGAGTGAAAAACTCCTGCATCGTTATTTCTTCCGGGGTATCCTACATCAATACTTATAAATGTCCCATCAGCGTCTGCGCAAGCCATCAACACAGTTGAAAAAATGCTTATAAATTTACTAATTTAAACCAGAATGATCAAAGGATCTGATACGAATGTGCTTGCCGTCTATTGGCCCTAGACAGTTAGGCAGATTCCATAGTTCTTCATATCTTCCAGCAATAGTATCCCATTGATTTCTGTCGGGTACTGGCATGAAAAGAGGTTGTAATGCAGACCAGATAGCTTCACATGTTTCAGGAACGATAGCTGCTATTGTAGATACACCTCTAAAGAAGTCGTAAGCTAGTTGATGATAGCTACATCCCTCACAAACCTGAAACATTTACAAACATTTGCAGGGCCGGTTGAAGAGGGTTTTTTGGTACATGGGTTCGGCGCCAATATAAGGCCAATTCAAACTACTTTTAAAATTGGTCGTAGGCCTACTACTTCTTCAGCTTAATATAAATTAATAGCTCATTTGTACTACGAAAATTCGCTAATAAGAAAATGTTATTAAAACCGTTTCAAATATGAGTCAACGTGCATTTTCCATAAGCGTTTCTGTTTTGTTTATTCTATGCTTATATGAAGTTAAAGGTTTTTTTTGCTTTTTTTAGTGAAGCAATGCAAGGAAAATGGAAAAATATCAGGACGGTATTTAGAAGACATCTTTTCACAATACCAGTGACCGGGAGCCGGAGGTTCTTCAAAAAAAGGACTACTACTTGGCTGATGTGCTGCAATATCTTGTGCCTATTTTAAAAGGTAATTCTAAAAACATTGGAAGCAATCTACCACCACCTCCTGAACCTGATGACCAACAACAAACTCTTGTAGAAGAAGAAGCAGCAGCTGATAACAGTATTAATGAAGTGGATGATGCCCCAAGAGGCAGTGCAAAAGGTACCTGAACCCGCTAATAACAGCATATCACAGTTCCGGAAGACAGTTGGGCCGGAAGACAGTTGGGCAAAAGGAAGCCGACCACACCGTTGGATGAAGCTATGGTTATTTTAAAGCAAAATCAATGAAGCCTGCTAAAGACAAATTGGTTCCGATAGCTGACAATTAAGATAAGTCAGACGAACTTTTTCTGTTGAGTCTTAAAAAAGATATGAAGGAAATGAATTCACGGCAGAAACGAACTTTCAAAAGAAGAATTTTTAGTTTGATCGATGAAGTTGTAGATGATAGTCCTGGTCATATGCAAACGCACGATAAGTATTCAAGCTCATCACTACAGTCCTCACGATCACCCAGTGTGCTGACTAATAACATTTCTTCGGGAAATCCTGGCCAAGAGAACGAAGATTACGTTTTCAAAACCTTGACTAATGCATTCGGCACACATTAAATGACATCATAGTCTTTTGAGTGAAATATTGTATAACTTTAACAAATAAATACATTTCATCGAACTTACCTTAATGTGATTGTTAATCTTTCGCCGACACCAATTGCGGTTCTGTAGTTAGTATCTTTTCTCAGCAGTAGAGGGGTTACTAAATCCAGCAAAAAATCAAAGCTAGCCTGTATATTTGAAAAACTTTTCGGGATATTTTCCCAATTTTTTTAAGACATTTTAAGACATTTTTTTAAGGCTACTGTGTAGATTGCTAGTATTATATGGATGCACACTTAACCGTCTATGTAACTTTTATTCCGATTTCTAAGCACATATAGAAGTACTGCCTCCTCCTCGGACGAAGACATCGGTACAAGTGACTGGAAAACATGTCAACTCGGGTTTCTTGTGTATGTGTACGTGGTGTAAACCTTGAAGAAACTCCAGTTTACTGAGTTGAGTTGCTATCATCGGTTGCTTTCGGTATGTACTAGGCCTTAAAGATACATATTAATTAGGATTAGTATATATATATATATATATATATATATATATATATATATTATTAACTAAACCTTAAAGACAACTACTTATAGAAGAATACAGAAAAATATTCCTTCCAGCTGAGTTCATGGAAAGAAGATTTCACTCGAGGCCGTTATTTCAAAATATCAAATTGAAGGTGCATTTTTTATATGTTTAAATTACTAATAATTAAACTGTAATATGACCAAATAAACAATATATAACTAATAGAGGTTAAAAAAGTAAATTCAGGAATGAAATTAATCTATGGGGAATAGCCAATAACACAATTACCAAAGTAAGAGATAAGCTTTGTAGTAAAATAATTCGAATTTATGCACTTTAGTGGTTTATATATTGCTAAAAGTTTGGTCAACAACGTATGTAAACGACAGAATATTTTTATTATATGGATATCTGAAGTAATACCTTAATAACAGGTTTATTATTATACAAGTATTTAATTAAGTCAGTATATAAATATTGGAGTAAATTCCACCCCCACCCTCCATAACAATCTACTTTCATTCCACTAAACGAATAAGATATTAACTGAGTTTCGTTCTTTCATGAGTACATGTATGCTAGACTCTGTGATAGTAAATTAAAAATTCAAAGTTAAAAATAAATTTCAATGCCATGCCGAAAATTATTTTTAGTTAGAATGCTGAAGTGATTTACTCTGTTATCAAAGTACAGAGTATCAAGTACTTGTGTTTGCGGCAAGGCCTTGGCATTTAACTGCTGCACCAAGGCAGCGACCTGTTTAGTGAGTTCTCGCACCATGCCCTCCAGAGCGGAGCAGGAGGAGCACTGTGCGGGTTGTGCTGGAGGAGCAGAAGCGGCCTGAGAGTAGGAGATGTCTTTTCTTGGAGTTTGTCCAAGTCGTCTCCTATACTCCCTTTGGGCGTCGCCAAAAGACAGTTACTAACTTTAATATCTCTTTCTCCTCCAAATAAATCTTGCAACTGCGAGAGCTTGAAGAGTGCTTGCCCTTACAGTTCACACAGTTCTGTTCTCCGCTTGTGCAATCTTTGTCATTGTGGCCACTTTGACCACATCGGCTACATGTCTCTAAGCCGGTGCATGTTTTGCTCGAATGTCCGAAGCACTGGCATCTGAAACATCTTTGGGGATTTCTGAAGTAAGGTTTAACTTGAAGAGAAAGGTATCCTGCTCTAATCGTGGCTGGTGGGTGAGGGAGGGCGAAGGTCAAAATGTGACCAGGTGTGGGTGTTGGTACACCATTCTCGACCCTCGTTATTCTCACCACATCAGTGACGAGAGAATCCTTTAACTCTTCCTTCAGTTCCGTTCTGAGCAACACAACATCTCGCGACTGAAAACTATTCCTTTACTGTAATTTAGGGACTCATGAGGCTGTACAGTGATATCAACCTGATCATAAAAAGTCTTCATGGAGAGGAACTTCTGAGCTTGTAGAGCGTTCACCGCCTCAACCAGGAGAGTTCCGTTACGAAGTTTCCTGACCGATGACAGCGAACCGCCTGCTCCGACTAATGCCTTGTTGATCACAAAAGGACTTACTTTGGACAGATTTTCGCTCTCGTTTTTGTGTTTAAACACAAGGAATAGTGGCGTAGGAAGATACTGTTTGTTTGTGTTACTTAGTTTATCTGCTTACTTATTTCTTCCCCATCTTCGGATTCTGAAGAGTGGGGACGTTTTTTGTCTAAATCATTAATTGATTCTCTTTCTACTACTCGGTGTGTGTTTTGCCCATAGAGTTTAGGTTCATTGCCCACATCCATAATTAGTAGTTTACCAGCGCATCGTGAGTAAAGGTGCAGGCCGAGACACCGGGAACGGGTATACCCTAGGGTACCTGTCAGCCGTAGCTTGGCAGGCAGCCCTACCCCAGTTCCCCGGGGCCCGGTGTTATCTCGTTTAACCGAGCCGGGAATTCACGCACGGCTCGGGCTCGCACGTGGCAACAGAAATCTCCGACATATCTGTCCATTACTCACTTCCTGACCAGGGACCGAAGTGGCTGGCACCAGGGTTCATGTATATTGTTATGCCTCGGCAGAGCTAGCTCACATCAGCCTTCTGCTACCACACAGCCCCGAACACGGGCATGCTCGAGGATCTGTGCAGCAGTTCCGGCACTCCCAGCAAACAACAACACGACCCAGTCGGGACAGGATTAGGAGTTTTCGGTTAGATAGGGTGAGGAGCCAGGTTCGGACAATAGTCTGGCACCAGCTCAGGGGTACGAAAGGTCGCCAACCTTAAAGCGTCCGGGCAGGCCGCTCACCTACGGAGAAAAATAGAAAAAGAAGATAGAACATGGATAGGAAAGAAGTAAGATAAAACGAGGGCTGCACAAAGAAAGAAGAAATGCAGACCATAGAATAGACCCTGGTGCGAAGAGAAGGGACACAGGGTAGGCAGTTTAAGGGATTGGGTAGGAATTGGGGGAATGGGTAGGAATTGGGGGAATGGTTTGGTGGGAGTGGGCAGTTTAACGTCATACCCAGGACGGGGTGTGCATTGAAATCACCAATCATCAGGAAAGGAGACGGGAGTTGGCTGTAGAGATCACGTAGATCATCAAGAGATAAATCAAAAGGGGAAGGTGGAATATATATGGAGCAGATGGTTAATTTAAAAGGAACGTCAATTGAAACTGCTACAGCCTGGAGGTTTGTGACGATGTTCAAGGCTCTAGCACTAACAGAAGAATCTGCTAGAATAGCCACACGTCCACAGGCAATTCGTTGGTGATGATCTAGGCGAAAGATGTTATAACCGTTTTGTTTGAAATGAGTATGAGGAGACAATTTAGTCTCTTGTAGGCAAATAAATTTAGGTTTTCTTGTCTTTATAAGTAATTTTAAGTCTTCAAAGTGGCTTCTCAAACCATTAATATTCCATTGTAACAGCATTTTATATTATATTATATATTTTATTTTGTGCTAGTTCATCGTAATTTTTTGTTGTTTAGATACAGGACGGAAGTTACCATGAACAGTTTGGAAGTTTGTCTGCATCTCCAAAGGGTCCTCAACCATATCATCATCAAGTGATAATTTGGAGGATCTGGACGAGGATGGATTAGTCTTTTTCACTAGGAATTTGGATCTATTTTCTGATTTTGTCTGTATGTTCTTTTTTAAATCTGTGTGTTGGACTTAGTATGGGGTGTGCGGACTGCTTGGGAAGGATTACTGGTGGATGCCAACGGATGTTATCCGGTACCGGCTGCAAGCTGGTTAACCAAAGCGGCAACCTGCTCTGTTAAATTGAGTACCATACCCTCCAAGGCGGTACATTTGACGGGCACTGTGCGGATTGGACTGGGGCTGAAGCAGCTTCGGAGTAAGAGACTCGCTTTTGAGGGGTTGGAGCGATTCTTCTCCTATACTCTTTGCGGGCTTTGCTAAAGGAAAGTTTGTTTAGAGTAACAATCTTCAAAACTTCCTTTTCCTCTAAGTAAACTCTGCATTCCTTAGAGGTCGCTGGTGTTTAACCTTGCAGTTCACGCATCTGACGTCGTTGTTGCATCCGTCTTCTTGGTGGCCTTCATCGCCGCAACGGGAACATGTCTCAGGGCCCGAGCACGTCTTAGTAGAGTGCCCGAATCTCTGACAACGGAAACACCGCTCCGGATTTTTGAAGTAAGGCCGTATCGTCAGGGATAATTGTCCAGCCTTAATAGTTTTTGGGGGTTGGGGAAATGCAAATGTCAGAATTAGACCAGGAGTAGGAACCTTTCTCCCATTCTCCGTCCGTAGCACCCTGACCACATCGGTTACCATTTCACATTGCAGCTCATCCTTAATTTCTTCCTCACTACACTCCATCAGGTCACGGCAGAAGACGATCCCCTTGGAGGTGTTCAGTGAGGAGTGCGGTTGAACGACGACTTCCACCTGATCGAAAAAACTCGTCATCTGAAGGAATTTCTTGGCTTGGATGTAGTTCGCAGTCTCCACCAAGATAGTTCCAAGATCTCTTCCCCCGAATTCTTGCCCTAAGGGTGATGTGGTTTGGATTTCCATAGATAATGTCACCAGCGCATCGTGTTTAGGACTGCGGGCCGATTCACCAGGAGCGGGCATGCCCTCGGGTGTCCCACAGACCGTAGCTTGGGGGACAACCCTACCTCAGTTTCCCGAGGCCCGGTTTCCAGCGTTTACCAAGTCGGGAATACGCGCACAACTTGGACTCGTAGCACGTGGCAACAGGAGCTCCGACACCCCTGCCTACTGAACACTTCCTGACCAAGGACAAGCTCACATCAGCTCTCACCGTCACCAGATAGGGCATCTAGCACCGGCTTAAGCTCTCCCAGCGAGCCATGTACTGGAACGGTCAGAGGACGGGTACTTATAAGACCCCGGAGGGGGATTTGGTAGGAATTAGGAAATGGTTAGGTGGGAAGAGGCAGTTTAACGTCATACCCAGAATGGTCAATAACTGAAAAGTTTGTAAGAGTCAGTCTAGAAAAAAGAATGATGTTGGGATTGTGTCAGTAGATGGGAGGGGTAAACAATCATCTGCCAACAATATTCCTGCATGGATTGAAGAACATGCTCGTAAGCACATCCTCTCATTTCCTACAGTGGAATCACACTACTGAAGGAAATCGAGCAATAAGCTTTATTTATCCTCTCAGTTAAATATTGAAAAATTGTATACTCTTTATGAGGAAAAATGTAAAGAAGATAACTTAGCAATAACGGTTGAAAATGAAAACTCTGACTCGGAAACTATGAAGTGACTGATAAAGCCTGTGTCAAAATCACAGTACAAAGTTTACTTTCACTCGTATGGTAATCTTAGGTTTCATAAACCTAAAAAAAAGACCACTGCAACATCTGCAATCATTACGAATCATTGTCTGTTGAAGAGAAAGAAGCTGAGAAGAGAAAGACCAACATAATAAACATTTGAAAAACAAAGAGAGAGTTGGTGAAATAAAAAAAGAAAAAAATTAATGAGTGTAAAGATAGAAATGGGAAAAAACTGTTGCTAATTTTGATCTTCAGGCAATTCTTGAATGTCCTAAAGGCCAAGTGTCTTATATCTTTTATAAAATAAAACTGGCCGTGTATAATTTAACAGAATTTGATCTTACATCCAAAGAAGGAACATGAAACTTGTGGAATGAGACTGAAGGAAACAGAGGCTCAACAGAGATAGGAACATGTATCTTCAATTATATTAAAGACCACCCAAACATAGAAGAATTCTTTTTCTTAAGTGATAGTTGTGGTAGTCAATACCTAAACCAGTATTTTGTTTACTGCACTTTTGCATGCTGTGCCACTAACAAGTTGTCAAGTTATAGATCATGTGTTTTATGAACCAGGCCATTCACAAGAGGGTGATGCGATGCACTCTAACATAGAAAGGGTTTAAAAACATACAGGTTAATGTGCCTTCTGAATGGGGTATTATTTGCCAGACTGCAAGAAAGACACCGGAACCTTACAAAGTTGTGTATCTTAATCATGAGTCTTTTATTGACTGGACTGAATTGGCAAGCACAAAAAAGATACCCAAAGATATAAAACTGTATCTGGTAAAGTTGTACAGTGGAGGAAAATAAAATGGTTTAGGTTAAGGCCTACAAAATCCATCTACCAATATCGGAGCTAAAATATAAAGTCCTAATGGATCTCTGTAAATCAAGAGTAGTTCTTGTACACCACCACAAGTTTTTTGAAGAACTTCCTAAAGAAGTGAAAACCAGCTGTTTTAGTGGAGATAAGGTTAAGATTATACTGTTTAGTTTATTCCTATGATAAAAGTGTTTTCTTAGCACAATTTGTGCAATGTTTTCTTCCATAACAAAATAATTTAAAAAAATTAATATTAAAAAAATTTAATAAAAAGTAAGATTTGTGAAAGGTAAGTGCTTTTGACCTTGCACTTATAGCTGATACATAACCTAAAATAATATAACTTGATTTAGATTTTAATGTAGCATTAAGATTGTGTTAGATCGGCTACACACGCATAAAAACAAAATATGGTAGCCGATCTAGGCATAAACTATTGGGAATTTGATTATTTACACTGCATTATTTAAGTATTGATGACCTTAGCTATAGTACGCCTTAAATAGGATACTATCAAATATCCCTCCCCTACCCATCATGGCTATATATCTAGAAGAATAGGATATTGGATATAATTTAACGACCCTTCATCCCGGTGATGTTGACTGTGAAAAAGAATTAGAGATGTAGGCTAAGAATAACTGTGCAGAGTGTTAGGCCTAAAGCTTATATTATGAGACTCGCAATTAATCTAGATAATCGAATAATTTGATAAATCATATTAAGAACGCTCACTATACAGTTCCCGTTTTACTTGAAAAAAGTATTAGCTAAAATTATTGAAAACCTACGCTATCAGCTTAACCAAGTCCTACAGAAACAACTTATTTTAAACTATTTTTAGGCGGATCATTACAAATTAAAATAATTTATGTAGCCTATTGTGTAACTGTTAACGACAACTACAATTTAATATATTAGGTTTGATAATTTAATGATGTTTTATTCAGTTACGTTTATAGGAACTAATTCCATTATATGTTTCAGATGATGAAATCATACCAGGAGCACTGGATGGTGGTGATTATATCGTTGCGGAGACTTTAGAGCAAAGTGAGACACTGCCTGAAATACCTGGTAAATGTGCTGTGCAGTGTATAGATAAGCCGCCATGCAATACTATAGTATCCATACAAGGAGACAATAAGCTCGGATTAGCAGAACTGGATGAATTTATTCTAAGCAACAGCTCCGTTGATCAATCAACACCTACTGAACAAATTACCTGCCCCAGTAAAAAATGATCATGATTACAGTTTGAGAAGTACAGACTTAACAGTTTTACAACCATTCCAAGTAGACAATGAATTAGATTACCAAAATTATGACAACCTGGATGATTTTCATTTAGTCGATGATCTTTTTTACGACAGTGACAGAGATCCAGAATATGTCCCAAGCTCAGAATCTGACAGTAGTGCAATTAATGGAAGCCTCCAGCAAGATTTACCTAATGTGCAGTCAGATGAAAATCCAAGGTAAAACACAATAGGCCTGAATAAAAAGCTAACCAGAAAGCGTTTAAGGAACGTGGAAAACTGGTCACGAAATATAAAGAAACAAAAGTTAATTCTGGTTTGGCGTATGTATCAGACTTGGTAAAGATCATGGACCTAAGGTTTTAGGCGTATCATGTACTGACAAATGCATTTTAAAGTGTAATTTTAAATTTTCAAATGCATGTAGAAAGACAATCTTTGATAAATTTTCAATCTATGTGAAATTACAAGAAAAAGAGATTACATATCAAAACTCATTTCTTTTTCCAGTAACAATAATGAGCGACCACTTACTGCTCGTAAACGCAACGCATCGTTTTATCTTTAGATAGATGGTAGAAGAGAGAGAGTTTGTAAATTAATGTTTAAATCTACATTTGCTACTTCTAACAATTTTATATCTACTGTCATGAAAAAGAGTGATGTTAATGGTTTTACTGGGGGAGACTCAAGAGGAAAGCATGGGAAACGGAAGAAAACTGAAGATGCATTAGTAAATTCAGTAATGGAACACATAATTTACAATAGCTGACATTTCTAATAAGGATACTTCACAAAGAAAAGGTTATTGTTATTTATGGCAGGAAGGTATTGCAAACAAATTTGGTATGTGCTAGACCATCTACACCCCATGAAAACGACCTGGAAGGAATTGAATGTCTTGAACAACTCGGTGAACCAGCAGATGAACTACCAAATAAAACACTAGATGATCAACTAAATCTGTCAATTTAAAACGCCCAAGTTAATTGTTTGTAAGATTATTCTATACATTATTTCACACAAACACAAGCTCCTCATTGATTTGGGGATACAATTTCAAAATATTTGTGTTACTTAGTTAGTGTTGTATAAATCACATCAGTTTAGTAAATCTTATCTAAGCAGAAATAGAAAAAGTGTGGAGCCCAAATTAGTTAAAACCGTTAAAGACTGTCAAGTTCAAAGCAAATATAGGTGCCAAACAAAATATCGGAAGATGAGCGTACATCTGTTTATGAATCTTTTTATTCTTTGCTATCTTTAACAGAAAAACGAAATTTCATTATTAGCACTAGTGAGCGTCTTATGACAACAAGACCTAAGAGAAACATTTTTCAAGTAGGAAATTTACATAGTTCAGATGAAGATCTTGAGTCTTATGATTCAGACTTTTAAAAATGAAGAAGGCAATACTCCTTCAAATACTTTTTTACCATCAAATGTGAAATAGTACAAGACTGTAAAACATTTCCTTATCAACATTAGGAATATCGCAGAAACTAGTATATACAGCACACAATAATAAGGATTTTGTAACAAACACAGCTTTACATAGTAGACGTAAGCCAGAAGGAGACGCTGATTCGGCAAGAGACCATATTAAGTCATTCCATGCAATCCAATCGCACTATTGTAGGGCGAACACAAAGAGAATTTATCTAGGAGCATACCTCAGTGTTTCGAAAATGTATAACCTATATGCCGAAAAGTGTAAAGTTGAAGGTATCAATCCAGTTAAAAAATCTTTTTACTGCAACATTTTTGCAACGGAATTCCATTTAGGATTTCATGTGCCCAAATCAGATCGCTGAGAACTTTGTTTAAAGTAGCGCGCCACACCGACACTTTAACTGAAGACCTAAATGAAGATTATAAAAGACACCAGGTTTTTAAAACTGAAACGAGAAACGCCTGAAAGAAAGAAAAAGAGGAAAGAGTACCCCAATTCTCCCTTTTGACCTACAAAATGTAATACTTACCCCTCATTCTGAATTAAGGTCCTTATATTATCTTAGAAAACTAAATGTGTACAATCTAACCGCATACTTTTAAGTAACAAAAACAGCGTATTGTTCACTTTGGTATGAAAGTTATGCTGGCCGTTCTGGTAATGACTTAGCCAGTGCATTTAGAAGAATTTTGGATTGTTGGTTGATGAGAACGATTTAACAGAGTTAACTGTTTCGTCCGACTCTTGTGTTCCTCATTCTATCATGTCTAACCCTATTTTAGACTGTTTACGAGACGACCCTTCCATTACATTTTTGTAAATTAAATATTCTTTACCAGGACATAGAGGTTGATTGTGTAAAAAGTTCCATAGAAAGGACTATGTTAAAAACTGAATTCTACTCCTAATTAGAGTGATTTGGCTACGGATGCAAATAAATCTATACAATCCTTACCGAATAATTATATTAAAACCTAGTGACTTTAAAGATTATGTAATCACAGCTAAACTTCTTAGCTACTTTATTATACCATATAATAAAGTAGCTTACTTGGAACATTCACAAATACTTCATGTCATATTGTTTAAAACAAGGTCACGGCCATTACGAGCCAGTTAACTGTGCTAACATCAAGTACGACGCTACACCATCAAGAAAGATTAAAACTAAATCGCCTTTATCAGGGAATGGTACGTCTGTTTTGGACTTCAGACCCAAACTACTAAAGTTTAAAGGAGAGATCTCTGAGCAAAGAAAGAAATACTTGAAAGCAGCTTTACCCTTCATGCCTCTTCAAGATAGGCAGTTTTACATAGCCATATTCCATGAAATGAACACCTAGACATGAATAATCACATTGTGTAACAATATTTATATTAAGTGTGATTAAAATAAGATTTTAACGTAAGTTGTTTTCTTACAACCTTGAAATAACCATAGTTAACCACTGTTCTATATTGTTTAGTTTAAAAAGGTTGTATGTGCAGTTAGAACCTTGTCATCTCATATGTCCAATTCCATAATCATAGCTTCAACATGTGACTAGTAAATTGTTCCTAAAGCTAGCGCTGATCTCCCTTTAACTTGTTATTCATTAGCGCGGGAAGAACTGGGTGATAAAGATCTTTTAGAGGGACTATTGCACTTGAGCAAACCTTCAACTGGCATTTCTTTTTCTCTAAACTCTTTCTAACCGACGCGACGTAGATAACAGGATGAACTAGAGGGTATTTTTGAAATTTACAAACGTAAGGATATAGGATTCAAACGTCCATGTAGTGTATATGCTATTCTTCCGCACAAATGTGATAAATTAAGGTACTCCTTGTTCTTCCCACGAAAATGCGTCTTATGGATTGAGATACAAGGTGGTCAATACGGGTTTGGTTTACGAGTATGCTAGCTTGTTTTCCCATTTCAGATTGATAAATCACATTTTATATTCACAATACCAGTTGCCAATTATAGGATATGTCTTGCTTGTGTTTGCCACTAGTGAAGTTTGACGAGTTTGGCTAACATTTTACAAATCGAACATCTTCGTTTGTTACATGGATATATATGTTGAGTAAACTGAATAAAAACTATGTAGAATCTACTTTTAGTGTGAATAAGATAAAGCTAAGTCTAGATAGATGTATCTTACTTTGTCCTGGAAAGTTTCCGGACAACAGTAGATTTTACTAGGCTAGATACATCTAATGGGCTAGATACATCTTGGTTTTTGCTGCGGATGTGACGTAGATATCAGACATTCGGCCACAAGCATGTTGCCGCCTGTCTGTACTCCTCCCTCCCACCCCACCTCACACAACCACTCTGCTACACAGTCCACACTGAGTTCAGTTCAGTCTCAGGTCATCACTCACCCATCAGTTGCAGCCTGCGTTTGTTTGTTTAGTGTGGTCACAAATAAATCACTAGACATGTTCTCTAGTGAAAGTGAATGTGAAGATTTGGACAATAAACCATCAGCAAACAAACAGTTTTTTGTGAATCTCCTTTCAGAACATGTTGTTTTCGAGAAGAGCCGAATCCCAAAAGTTGTTGAAGAAAAGAAGAGAGCTTGGGATATCATTGCTGAAGAATACTCAAGAGGAACTGGGAAGCAGTTCAATATTGCACAGCTTAACAAGCTATTAATAAACATGAGAAGCCACATTAAGAAAAAGAGTGACCTGAAAGAAACTGGAAACAAGCCTATAAAACTAAAAGATTGGGAAAAGGATTTATTATTACTGCTTTCGTAGGAAGAAAATCCAGTTTTCAAAAAAGTACCGGGGGCCACTTCAGTTGGAATTGTGAATCGTTAATCACTTGTAGTTCCAAATGATGACGAAGGTACAAGTACTGGCGGCAATTCATCCGCTTCATCGACATTGAAATCCACTTCCTTAACATACGTACGTGCAGGAGTAAAAAGTATTAATAAATACGAAACTGATGAAACGAAAGAATTATCTCTACCACAACTTCAGAGATTAGTTTTGTTGAAGCAGTTGGAGCTGCAAAACCTGCAAATAGAAAACAGACTACAAATAACAAATATTTTCCTTACCTTCATCCTATTCCTACCTTATTTATTTATGATGTAAAATAAAATAAATTAATTAAAAAAATTATATAAATAAGATAAAAGAATTACTCATTGTATATGAGTATTTATTTATTGTTTTACGTTCGACTCGCCCCAAAGAGGAGGAGAGTGAATGCGTGGGAATGTAGGCCTATACAGTGTTTTCCCTGGCACACCTACAACACCGGCACTTACTGAAAGTTGGTCAGTTATTAGGGTACCAACGCATGTCCCAATAACGGTAGGCAATTGGAAACTTCTTTGTCACTGAACCTTTGCATTATTAATCTGTTGAATTGTTGATGGGAACTTAATCCAGTCATTTGCTTTTAACACTATTCGATCCATTACATAGTTAACGGTTTTACATACCGTACTTCGTTCAACTCCAAAATCCTCTGCCACTCAACTCTGGTTACCAGGATCGCCCACAGACCGCAGTAGAATTTCCGTTTCCGGGAAGAAAGAGCTCCCCCACGTGTCTACTCTGTAACCGGCAAAAACTCTGCTGCTAGAAAGTCTACATTTTCACTTTCAAAACGCAGTAAGTCCTTACATTGTGACACATCTTTACGAACTCGATAATTTCTCTCGCGACGAACAGGTACGAACACCGCCATGACAACTGAAAAACACACTACGAAAATGCTAGCAAGCCCCTCCAAGTATTAAAAATTCCTAGATACATCTCAATAAAAAAGTTAGACTTAACTCTTTATTCAACAGTTAAATCTAGGTCGTCCGGGAAAGTTGGGATGTATCTAACCGTACTAGAATTTAGTTTTTTTATTCACAGAAAACTGATACATCTAAAAAAAGGAAGATTTAGCTACATCTAGTTTTTATTCACACTACTGATTAGGTGGTCCAAAAAAAATGTTGTTCTATTTGGTATTATATAATAAAGAAACAAATTTTAGGCAAATTTAAGGGTCCCTATGATTTAACTTTAAAGAATAAAATTGAATTTTTATTAAAACATCAATACTTAGGTACAAAAACAACTTAATTTATTAAAATAATCAATATATCTCCATACATGTAAAGTTTCGAGTTTATTCCTGCTTACTAACAATATAAGCTATCAGCGTTGCCTTCTTTGTCGTTGGAAACTGTATTCTGTGTAGCTGTTCAAACTGAAGAAGGTATTGAAACTGTTCATCTTTCGTTATTTCTATAATGATATTGAATTTTTGTGTCAGTGGAATCCCACTTTCGGCACAGTCGTTCACTACTTTAATGTTCTGTGCTTTCTCTTTAAAATCAATAAAGTTCGGATCAGTAGGCCACAACACAGGGTCCTTACAAAGGAAAGAAGATGCCTTTTCTTTACTATTTGTAAGTAGGACGTCGAACAGTTCCTATGTCCGTTGTGTAACGTATGTTTCGAGATAACTCTCATGGTTAAATGGTTTACCCTCTAGTCTCTTAAGGGCCTTAGGCTTTAGTGGGCGCTGTAGGATGTTAACCATCACAATTTTAGTTTTGATCTTGACGCGGGAATCAAAAAGTGCCAATCCAATCCTCAGTGATCCCTTTCTTTTCTTTAGATGTAAAGGTAAACTGATACTTAAATAAATATATTTTGAGACTAAATAGCCTTAGCCATCCATCGTGAATTTGCAAACCACCTGGGGCTTTACTTTCGATTCTAAGCTTGTATAAAAAAAATTACACAACTGTAGAAGCTCTAAGTAGTCAACGGGCACAATCTGGCTTATGACCATCACAGTATATTAATTACAGACTCATGCCGACCATCAATGATACGACAGAATTTATGATATCTCATGAAATCGAGCGTCAAATTAGCGACATGAAAATGGGCCTCGCTGTAAACGACGAAGGGGCTTTTGATGCAGGAAGTGGAGACAAGACATGTGTTGCAACGTATGTCTTACGATGAAGGCGACAAGGATGGCCACACTTTGTAGCGTGCAGACCGCACCGTCTCTATGACCGAGGATGAAATGCTGCATCAGGTCATAAATGGCATTGGAACTATATTCACCACTCATATCGCCGGTCAACTCACAAAAGAGCGTAAGTGACAAAATGACGATTTTGAGTTAGAAACGTATTTTGCTCTTCCTTTAGTGTCTTTCCAAACTCTCAAATTGGCGTAAGCTAACTCCAAACCGTTTTTGAGATATTTAAGTTTTTATTTTTTGGCGTAAGTGATTCGACGTTGCTTGTCCATGCAGTCTCAAAGATGGACAGCCCTCCAGAAAAAACTGCTTGTGTTACACGCTCAGGTAAGACAGTATTCATAATTATTTAATTGATATTTCTTCACAAATTACATGTTTAAGGACCAATCTATCAATTAAAGTTATTATAATGGTGTTAGCTTTATGTTTCATATAACCAGAGTGAGGCATTCTTAGAGTACCTTGACTGAGGCACTTAGGTCTACAAACTAAAATCACCATTTTATTCAGTGGCTTGACTTGGGTCTTACTTACTTCTGTCAATAACTACAACTGTTGGAGCAAGAAATTTGATATTTTGATTTATTTTGAAATAAATAAAATAAAAATTTGACCTTAAATTTACGAAAATAATCAAGTAAAAATATCTATCTATCCCAATTACAGCACAAATTTTATATTTTACAACTTTTTTCAGTGAAGAGAAAGAGGTTTGAAGACTTCAACCTAGATGATTCTGATTGCTTCATAGCTTATTTACTGCATAAAAAGATTGAAAATTAAATAGAATCAAAATATATTTATAAAGTCCTAAATGTTTTTATTTGGTGATTAATATGCTAATGTGATTTATTTAGGCAAAGAAGAAATCTAAAACCGATTCACGTAAGAAGATACTGCTAAAGAAACAGAAGAAAGATGTTCAGCTAGGTGTACCTTGGGCAATGCAAGTGTTCGCTCCTGAAACATTCACGCTTGTCCAGCCTGCGTACTTACCCATAGATTCTACAGATTGGGATGCAGAGGAGTATGTACAGCAATACTATGATGATGAAATACTGCCCATCATTGTTGAGAAAAGTAATCAAAACTACCTTTTAAAAACGGGTAAATAATTAAAATTGAAACTTTCAGAGCTTAAAGTATGGTTAGGGATTAATTTTGTGATGCCAGCTCTCCAGTTGCCTAAGATTAGAATGTATTGGGAAAAGATGTGGAGAGTGCCTCTAGTTGCTGATGCCATGATCAAAGACAGATTGTTTTAAAATTCGATGCTCATTAAAAGTGGTTTTTGACCATGATATTTCTGAGGAACAAAAAAAAAGGTGACAGGCTTTGGAAGGTGAGACCTTTTCTTGATATAATTCTTGAAGGATGTATGAAATAAAAAAGGGAACGAGAAGTTTGTGTTGATGAAATGATGGTACCTTTTACAGGGTTTTGCCTTTCAAAGCAATACGTACCAAACAAGCCAAACCCTGTTGGTCTAAAAGTATATGTTTTAGCAAATCCTAATGGAATTGTATGTGACTTTACAGTATATGCAGGGCCTAAGACATACCCCTAATGAATCATTGCACGAATTTTGGCAGTGTGAAAATGCAGTGCTACACCTGACTCTCCTAGATCACTCGTTCCAGGACATGTGGTGTACATTGATAGATTTTTTACTGCAGTCAGACTGGCTGATGAACTTTACAAATGTGGCATTAGGTGCTCAGAAACAATACGAAAAGACAGGATTCCCCCAACCACAGATCTCCCTGATGATAAATCTTTTAAGAAGAACAATTCTAGAGGTGAAAGCTTAGTGACTGTGAGACAAGACGGAATCATGGCTGTAACTAAATGGTTGGATAACAATACTGTAACAATGCTGTCCACTGAAGAGGCCAAAGATCCAATTTTTGAAGTACGGAGATGGTCTAAAAGCCAAAAGCAGTTTATAAATATTGATCAGCCCAAGGTTATACATTCATACAATCGGAATATGGGAGGAGTCGATCTAGCCGACCGTATGATGGCATACTGCCCCTTTCGAGCTAGGGCCAAAAAGTGGACAGTTCGATGTATTTTACATTTTTTTGATTTATCAATGTCTAATGCTTGGCTTCAAATGCGTCAAACGAAACAGATGCTCAATACTCCTACTAGGTTAATTCCACAGTACCGAACTTTTAAACTTGAATTCGGACAGACACTGATTGAAAATAACGATGGTACTTGTACTAAGGCTGGAGTTCAAATAGAAAACAATGGAGAGCATGGAGAAAGCCATCCCTTAATTTAACTGATCGTAGAACCGTTGAAGATCCATCTCTTCGGCGTCGAACTCAAGGAGCTGATCATCTCCCAGAGGTAGCAAGTGTACAGAAACGATGTGCTCAGAAAAACTGCAAAATGATGTCACGTGTTCTGTATTCAGTGCAATGTTTTCTTATGTCTCATTGAGGGTAGAAATTGTTTTAGAAAATATCATTCTGCTTAGTAATTTTAGAACTAAGAATTCAAAAACTATTGTGTTCTGCTCTATTAATACTGTATTCTTACATCTAACGTATCTAATTTATATAAATAAAAAGAAAGTTTTCTTTTGTGGCGTCTTATAATTATTGACATTTACCTGAGTAGAGACCGAAGTGCCTTGTACAAGGACATCTGGAAACGGGATAAAAACAGGTGTCAATATTTTCAAACTATTTTTTGTGTTAACCATTGGTATTTAGAACCCTCATTACAAGTTCAAAAATTTTTCTCAGGACTCAAGGGTGGTCAACATGATGTGCCTTGTACAAGGCATTTAGGTCTTACCTCCAACTCGTGACAAATATTCTCAGGATTCAATAAGTACAAAAATAGTACCTCAGACAAGGTACTTAGGACTCAGGTGGATATATGATTTTTGGGTAAATGATTTTACTTTGTTATTTAGACACTATTCAAATTAAAAAAATCTTTTTAATTTCATGGAATATTGCATTATTTATAAACTGTGACGTAGACCGCCACAGGGGGGTGAAAGTTTGACTCACTTGGCTGGTGTGCTGAGGTCTACCTCAACACGGCGGGTGATGACCGAAGGGGGGGGTGTTGTGGAAGGAACAAACACTTCAACTGCTGTATAACCGACGTTTAATACAAATATAGCCGCTCACTTGTTCCAGACGCGACAACACTCCTATCTAACTCGCAGATCAACCCTAACCGACATATTTGTGACGTACTGAAAGCGCGAGCCCGACCTAATGACCCGACCGGGGAAGGCGGCTCACATGGGACCCCTGGTGTGGCTCTCGCTGTCGTCTACCTTCGCACCTCGCACCACACTGCCGCTGCTGTCCACTCGTTTTCCGCACTCCATCACTCCTTTCGTGGCCCCGACGATGGGAGGGGGTGCCCATCGTCACACACTCCCACGTAGATCTCCTAGCCAGGGTTAATTTCGTCTCCAGCATCACAGGGTAGAGGGGGCATTAGGGACCTGGAACCTCCATCGTAGAGAACGCTGTCGCCAGGTCGCTGAATCACAAACACTAGGCTGTTAGGCCCTGGGGAGCTACAGTCCATAGTTGGCTCTACACCTTGGTAGACCGGTTTCACAGATCCATAAGTCAATGAGTCTTATCCTCGGGACAGGCCATTCCACATAGTCCATGATTCTCTTCTGGAGTCTATAGTAGGTTCCAGCGTGGCGGAGAGTAGTACCGCGCTGTAGTTCATCTTCACCTTTAGGTTCCGCGCTGGCCGTACACGTGGTGCCGTTCGGGACCCTTCGGTTCCGCTCGGTTTATTCCGTTGCTATGCCAGTCTGAGATCGACAGCACAGCGGTGTGGCCGATTATTATTTTGCGGCTTGTTGTGAACGATCTTGGTTAGCTTTTGTTGGCTTGGTGGAGATTGATCGTCATTACCGTACCGTGTACCTGTGTTTGAGTATTTGTAGTGTAATGTAGTGTTGTTATTATTGTTTTTTAGTGTTAATTGTGTGAACCTTCATGTTTAAATCCAATGCCCGTGACTGACAGTGACTCTGACACAGACTCGAGCGACAGTGACCTTGACGCTGCGCAAGCGCATCAGTATCCCCTACCAGATGACAGGGAGGAACTTGATAGTGATGATGAGGATGTAGTTTATAATTATAATTAAGACTGGAGTAACACTACAATAGGTATGAGAGAATTGCTCTTATCAAAGAAAATAAAATGCTATCACCAGTCCCAGGGAACAATGATCCATATGATTGGTTTTCTGTAATGTTTGATGTGGTCTTATTGGAAATTATTTGCCGTTATACCAATGCATATGTTTGGGATGTGGTTGTACTTCCATCTTACTCCCAAGTCACGTATTACCAAATGGACTGATTTAACAATCACAGAATTGAGAACATTCATAGGCATATCGTTGCATATGGGGACAGTTCGGACCAACAGGTTCAATGATTATTTGAGTAAAAACACGTTTTTCAATTTTGTGTTTATCAGAGAACAAATAATGAGCCGGGACAAGTGGCTTTTGATTTTGAGGTGCCTCCACTTCTCAAAAAATACACAACAAAATGTTGATGAACGGGATGAGAATAGGCTGGATAAGGTGAATCTATTGATTAGCAGTTTTAACAACACAATGAGTTCAATCTATTATCCTGGCAAACAACTTTCCCTAGAAGAGAATATTATGTTGTGGCGGGGACGTCTACTTTTCCGCCTATATATCAAAAAATAAAAGACACAAATATGGAGTCAAGTTGTACTCGTTGTGTGAGCGAGAAGGTCTTTGTATAAAGTTTGCTATCTACTCTGGAAAAGGAGGTGAGCTAGGTGGTGTCGGCCACTCCAGAAAAGTTGTTATGCACCTCATGAGTCCGTCAGCGATTGGGTGTTGGTCATGCGCTTTACATGGACAACTACTATAATAGTGTTCCACTTGCTGCAGAATTATTGAGAGAGTCAACCTATTGCACAGGTACGTTTAGGGCTGACCGTAGGTTTTTACCCACAGATGTCACAGCAGCTGCTCTTAACCCTCGGGAAGTCGCGCGCGTGGTCGAAAGCACCGCGGGGAAATTATTTTTGTGTGTGTGGCTAGCCTGCCTGTCAGATTGGCTTGGCGCTCCTGCTACTCTACCCCCACTAACTTGCCCTCATCCCTCGCCACCAGCCTTTATGTTAGTTGCTCCTAATCCGTGGTGAGAGCTGCTTCATTCAGTGACCTCGCGGTGCTTTTACCACGATGCGACTAACTGTGTAACTTTATCGCGGTGCTTTCCACCGCGCGCGACCACTGGCGTCGAAATGATTTTTACAATTTCAGTTGAATTTTGTAAATAATGAACCAAAAAGAGGTAGATAGGCTAGCTAATATGCTTGAAAGTGTTGAAAAAGAAGCAGGAAGGAACGCTCAGCTTGAAAGAGGGCAAGAACGAGTGAGGAAAAGACTATTTGACGAGATCGACAACGACCAAATTGACGAGCGTGTGGATTATTTTTCTTAAGACGATGATGATGAAGAAGAAGCTGTCGAAGCGAGTGAACATGAAAGTGGAAGTGAGGAGTCTGCTAGTGATTTGGACGAACCACGCTCTTGGAACTGACCATCCTGTGCCCAATGAAGTTCCAATGACACAGTTTACTGGAAAAGATAACGAAACAAAATGAAACATGCATAAGACATTATCGTGGACGAACCCGAACCCATAACATTGTTATTCATTTTCCGAGACCATTAAGTGACGCAAAGCAGGTTTCGAATCATTTTGAAACATGGCAGCTTTATTTTCTAGATAGTACGTTGGAAAAAATAGTTGAATTTACAAACTTGTGGATAATTAATAGGAGAAAATACTTTATAAGAGTTAACAATATAAATAAATCATTTCTCAAATCAGGGTCTGTGAGCAAAGACAAAAGAGGCGGAGATAAAGTCACAAAAATACGCTGAAAGAAAGGATTCTGTTAAAAATTTCATCAGTAAACTCCAGTGCATTGAATCCCATTACTGTCGTGGGAAATCTATAAGGAATTATCTTTCTTCTGATTTATCTATTAACAGACTGTTTAGAATGTACGATAGTCAAGCTGATGAACATGTAAAAGTAAAGCAGTCCTATTGTCGCTATATATTTAACAGAAAGTTTAACCTAGGATTCGGACATCCAAGGACAGACATGTGCTCCACTTGCATTGAACTTGGAGAAAGAATAAAAAGTGAGAACGATGAAGAAAAAAGGGCAAAGCTAGTCATTGAAAAAAGAGTACACAAACTTAGGGGCTAAAGCCTTTTACAATATACTTAAAGATTCTAACCCACATGTTACAACAATAACTTTTGACTACCAAAAAACCCTGTGTCTTCCCAAAGTACAATATCAAGATGCTTATTATACAAGGCAGCTGTATTTATATAACTTGGTCATAGTTAAAGGCAACTCACAAAGCTCTCTGACACCAGATAACTTTAGTAGCTATTGCTGGACAGAAAATACACATGCTAAAGGCTCAAACGAAATTGCTAGTTGTGTTTATCATTGTTTAAAAAACAATGTTTCTCTAGATACAAAGATACTGCGCCTCATGGCAGATGGCTGTGGAGGCCAGAACAAAAACCGTATGATACAACAGCCATGTGCTGCAAATGGTTAGTCAGGAACATTGAAAAAGACCTTCGTAAACATGAAGTAATTTCCAACCCAAGCAAATATAAAAAAACTATTACAAAATATGCAAGAGTTGTCGAAGTTGGGAATGAATGTGAGGTGTTCAATTGGAAAGCGGAAGCAGAGTTCAGAGACACAAAAGATTGGCATTTCAAATTTTCACAAACTAAGAGGTTTGTTTTAAAAAGGTCTGTTAAAAATGCTAACAACGTATTGATTAAAGGAGAGCTGTTTTATCAAAGCGACTTGGGTCAGTTTAAATCAGTGTTTAGAAAAGGAGAACTAGCTGACAGTATTTCACCCTGTCTAGTTCCACCGAATTGTATAAAATTAAAGCAGCTAAGTTGAAAAATGTAGAAAAACTCCTTAAAACCCATTATGGTGAAACCTGGTCCCAAATTCCTGAGTTGGTGTACTACAACGAGTTTAAAAATAAAGAGTTTAATAATATGTAGATTAAATATAAATGTTTTTGAATACTTACTAGAAATAATATTAATTTTTAATTTTGTTAGCTTGTAGGCAATTTGAAAACTAAACTAAAAATAAAAGTATGATTAAAAATAACCTGTATTTTCATTTTATTTCCATTTTATGGGAGGTAGTGCTTATATTAACTTTAACTATTTATAAATTAAAAACAACAAGTAATTCAATATTTTTTCAAAATTATTTTTAATATTAATATCTATTGAATAACAGCTTTTTAGCCTAATAATACAAACTAGGCAATGCAAAATACAGAAGTTGGTAGCTAAAAGTGTATATCCCAGTTGCCTTGGTAAGTAAAAAGGTTATATCCAATGTTTGGAAACAAAAAAGGGTATGTCCAGTATTTAGGGTTGTTTATTTAAATAACCAATAAATATAAACTTGTGAAAATATATACAAATTGTTTTATTATTTTTTTAAGCTACTATTTTTAAGCAAAATTTCAAAGACTTACAAGATTTACTTTGAAAGCAACAGTTTTTTCCTCTACTGAAAAATTTTCAGGATTGGAGATACCTTTGTTTGATTCTAGTAGCCTCATATACAGCATGACCTTTACCTAGCCTTTCGGATAACAGATACATCACTAATTTTTCTGTGTGACCTACTCCTGACAAAGCATCTAAAGCTCCGGCATAAATGCAAAATTTCAAACTGTTTCTTTTGTTAGATATATTGCCTAAATACGAGGCGACCTCTCAACAAAACCATGGATTCATCTAGGAACAGTTATTTGCCTGGCGAGTAGATACAGTTCATCTTACTATTAAAATACTCAACAACTGGCCGTATCTTATGTAAGCGGTCTTCAGAATCTGGGTCACTTTTGACAAAATGTGAGCACCTCAAAATTACAAGGAACCTATCTCGAGACATAAATTCAGAAAAACAAGTTTTGAATAATTTATTTGTCTTCCAATAGTGTTGAATGGTTGGCATTTTTATTATTTCCACGAACCCTTTCTCAAAGCATTATCAATGAAACCAACGCAAATGCAGAGGAAGTGTTTTTGTCTTCTAGCACTCATTAGAATTCCCGAATAAGTTAGTGGAAAGATATAACATTAGCTGAGTTCAAAAACTGAAGGCCGTATCTTATGTAAGCGGTCTTCAGAATCTGGGTCACTTTTGACAAAATGTGAGCACCTCAAAATTACAAGGAACCTATCTCGAGACATAAATTCAGAAAAACAATTCAGAAGTTTTGAATAATTTATTTGTCTTCCAATAGTGTTGAATGGTTGGCATTTTTATTATTTCCATATGAAAGAAAAGCCCTAAAAAGTTTTTGAACTCAGCTAATGTTATATCTTTCCACTAACTTATTCGGGAATTCTCATGAGTGCCAGAAGACAAAAACACTTCCTCTGCATTTGCGTTGGTTTCATTGATAATGCTTTGAGAAAGGGTTCGTCAACAAGAAGGTTAAAATAATCAATAGGGCTATTATTTTCTGGTGTAGGAACACGTAGTCCAGTTGGTTGATTAAATAAAAAAGTTTTCATTATTGGGTTATCATCCCAAACTAGTGGTATTTGAGAAAGATTTGTGTCTAATTTGACTGGTGCTTGGTTGGTGAGAATCGTCGGGATTTGAGTGGCTACTCACGGTTGACGCGTCTGGTCCGCCACTTGCAGTATCTGCTTCAATTTCAGACTCGGAATCACTTTCATCATTTGGCCTGTAACTTACTCCACTACTGTATGCCTCTGATCCAGTACTCAATGCTAATCAAGGTTAGTTATTCCGGCTAATCAAGAGATAACGCTGAAACCGGTCGGGAAGTAACATCCCGCCCAAAACGCCAAATGGCGTTCGCTGCATTCGCCATAGCATCACAAAACGCCAAATGGCGTTTGCCGCAGTGACCGTGTTAACTGCCTTGTTGGGGTCTATACTAACCCCACATGTTTTTAGTTTATATTTTAACCGCTAGGGAGCAGTCATGGCTTGACGTTAGTCTGTGTAATGTCAGTGACCTTCGAGACGCGCTGAGTTCTGCTCTTTGTTACTTCCTGCGCTATTCCAGTATACGGTAGATTGTCGCCTGGGGTCAAGTTTGACCACACCAAGGCAGTTGTGTAGCCTTTTTTGCGTGTAAAATTTGTATAAGTCTAAATTAATTGTAATTTTGTTTATTTACGTGTTTTTGACAGTTTTTTGAAGTGTGTGGATTGTTTTATACATATTATCATGACCGAACTAAGAGACAGTGAAATTGATCGTGTTCAGGATGATATTTCGGACATAGAAGTCTGTTCCGAAACTTCTGATGGACCTGCTGTGGAAAGTGACCATGACACTCGTTCAGAAATCGATAACAATGATTTTTGCATTGATAATGAGTGTGAATTTAGATCAACCTGAATCGTCTTATATTGAATTTGAAGATCTTTTTGACATTCTCCCATCAACGAGTGCTGAAATTAGTTAACCTAAGCCTAATCTTCGAGAAAAAACTAACAGGTTCTGCAAAAACAAAGCTAGTTACCTGTATCAAGAAAGCTTTGAACTTTTCGGGATGATGATTCCGATATCGATCCAGATTATTCTCCTGAAATCTCCTTCAAAGCGTTTTGCATGTTTGTCTAGACGTCTCCAGGATTCTCTCCTAATCAGTGTTCAGTGTAGACAAGCGCCTATTCAATGTGGATCTTCACAACGTGATCAGCGTTCTCCTCAAGCATCTTCCAACGATCCACAAGATAATGGAATAGAATATGAGCCGCAGACAGCACAAGACAATAATCCATGTAATCGTATTGCAGTTCGATGTATTCTGGGACGAAAAATAAAATGATGGTGAGAAAGAAAATTTGTCCTTATAAATGGAGTCTTGATCCTCCCCCATCCAGTCACGTACGGGCCCACAATATTATTAGTAGATTACCAGGAATAAGAGGTAATGCTAGGGCCAATAAGCCTGAACAGCCCTTGCAATCATGGCGTCTAATTATTGACGATAACATTTTGGAAAAGGTTCTTGAGCATACTAATGAAACAATAACTGAGCTTGCAGCTAATTATTCTAGTGAAAGTTTAAAAAGTGGATACATGACTCAGTCAAGGTTGAATTAGATGCTTTTTTGGGACTTTTGTACCTGGCTGGAGTATTTAAATCCAATCATGAAGATGTATCGGCGCCACTAATGGTACAGGTAGATATATTTTTAGATCAACCATGTCCAAAAATAGATTTATATTTTTGCTTTATGCTTTGAGGTTTGATGACGTATCATCAAGAGATGCCAGGAAGGCAAGTGATCCACTAGCGGCTGTATCAGATGTCTTTAACATGTTCGTTTCGAACTCAAAATCAAACTATTGCTGTGGACAATATGCTACGGTGGATGAAATGCTAGTTGCATTCAGAGGCAGCTTCCGCCACAAAGTTTATATGAAGAGTAAACCGGCAAAGTACGGTATAAAAATACTCCTTTTGGCTGATGCTAGAACATCTTATTTTGTCAACGGTCATGTTTATTGTGCAATGACAGTGCCCAATCCAAAAAAGCTTTTAAAACCCACACAGACTGTTCTATCTTTAGTAGAGCCGATAGTTCAATCAAATCGTAATGTCACAGGTGATAACTATTTTTCTTCAATAAAACTTGTGAACGAACTTGCTCAAAACGGCCTCACATATGTTGGAACACTAAAAAAAAACAAACTGGAAATTCCGGAATCATTTCCACCCAATAAGAACAAGAGAATTATCTTCTCAGTTTGCTTTTAACTCTAACAAAACCTTAGTTTCTTATACACCAAAGTACAACAGATCCGTAGTCATGATTTCCACAATGCACCATGAGAAATCATATCTTGATAAACCGTGATGACAAACTCCCTGAGGTAATCGACTTCTATAATACAACCAAGGTAGGAGTTGATTCGCTGGATCAAAAGTGTGCCCAGTTCTTAGTAAGTCGCCGCACTCAGAGATGGCCTGTTGCCGTATGGTACGCAGTAATGGATATTGCTGGTGTCAATGCTAGAGTTCTCCTTCAATCTTCTGGATATGACTCGATTTCACAGCGTCGGCTGTTTTTACTCTCGCTAGGAAGTTACCTAATAAACCCGCATTTAGTGAGACGTTCTCAGGAAATTAATCTTCCCAGAGAACTAAGAGCCACCATGAGAAAGGTGATGCCAGGAGGTGAAACCACACTGCCAAGAGAAACCGAAGTTGCAGAACGGCGTGCATCTAAACGTCATCGCTGCTACCTGTGCCCAAGATCTAAGGATCAAAAGCATCCCACACAATGCAGCAACTGTCTAAAAGGGGTCTGTAAGCAGATAATTGTATACGATGGCTGCAGGACTTAAAAGGGTAAGTTATATTCTTTAGTTAATGTTTCCACTAAAACAATATTAGGTAACTTTGCAGGTAAAATTTCACCAAATAGTTTTTTATAGCAAACTTTTGTTTTTACAGGTGATTGATACCATCCTAGAGGAAGATAAAAACAAGAGACTTTCAGTAAAATTAAAAACTTTACTACTTAAACAAAATGTTTAAATATTATATGACAGAAAAATCTGAATATTTCAATGTCATAAATAAAATAGGTAAAAAATATTGTTAATTTTATAATGCCCTAATAATGTACAATTAAACTAGTTGGTCGCAGTGGTAATAAATAGTTTATTTTACTTTATGACATGTGTGTGATTATATATAACCAAAACAATTTGGGGTCACTATTGACCCCAGCAAGGCAGTTACGTAAGTGAACTTCATCAAGGCAGTTAAGGGATACTATGACATTTGGTTGGTGCCGTCAATTCCACCCATCCCTATGTTATATTGATGTATGATCATCGGCTTAGTTTTGGTAATCAGTCTCCTGTTTCTGTTAACTGTATATCTAACAGTTTTTGCTTCACAGTTGGTTGACATAACAATAAAATGTGATTTGTTGGTTTTTTTCTTCCTCTAAGCCATTATTTGTAATATCAGTCCCTTCCTAACATAAACCTTTTGACCAACTTTGTATTTCCCTTTTAATTGTTTGGGGATTCCTTTCCTGTTTAGACGAATAGTTCCTGTCAACCAGGTTAGTTTTTTCATATTGTCACGGAGCTGGCCGTCGCGCGGCGGCTGCGGTGGCGGCCTGGCTGTTGACGTAAGGGACCGCCATAAATCCTTCTGCGAGAGCCATCAACACACCCTCATAAATGGCTGGGCCAGTCCTTTCTTCTGAATAGGCTGATGACAATAGAAAGTCTAGAGCAGTCTTCCTGGTAAAAGACTCACTGCCCATTGACTCCGGAATCTTCTAGACCTTCCAGAGCCCACCGGTATAGACCCTTCTAGCAAGAATGCTAAGAAGGTTATATAAGGCCGTCTACTGGGGAGCCGGGGGGAGTTGTGAGTACCAGTGAGGAAGTGTGTATTGAGTGTCGTGACACGGATCCTGTGATAGTGAGTGCCTGCGGAGATACTGCTGTGGGAATCGTCGCATCGTGGGATCGACCGGAAAGATTCAGCGCAGTATTGGACAACTCCTGTGGAAGGATACGACACCGGGGAAACCGTAAGCAAATTGGACTTAAGCAGAAGAGACAGTAAAGCCACTTGTTAATTAGCTATATTTGTGATTGCAAATAATATTAGTTTAGCAGAAGCCATCTTAGTCATTTAGCAAATATTAATAATAGTAATTGTAATTATTGGAGTTGTAATTAATAGTAATAATTGTAAATAGTAATTTTCTTTCAATTAAAGTAATTATTTGTCCTTATTGTAAATTAGCTTTAATAAACATTATTAATTGTAACTAATAATCGTGTTGCTTATTTGTAAACCCACATAAGAATTATTAAGTTTGTAAAAACGTAACATTGGTGTCAGAAGTGGGATTGATTTGTTAAAGCAACACTTTAGATATTATTTATTATTTATTTATTGTATTAATATTATTTTAAAGTAATAATATAATAAAACGATGGCTTCTAGTGGGTTTTAAGTTAGCAGATTGAAAGTGGCTGATTTAAAACGGGAGTTAGAAGAAAGGGACTTAGATACTTCTGGGACAAAAACAGTTTTTAGCTAATAGACTTAAACAGGCGATGATAGAAGCAGGTGAAGAATCCCGAAATATTAATTTTTGAAACTGAAGCAAGTAAGCTTACCAAAATGTTACAATCTAACTTAACTAAAACATTGGAAGAAAAATTAAATAGTAATAGTAAAACATTGGAAGAAAAATTAAATAGTAATAGTAAAATAAAACATTGGAAGAAAAATTAAATAGTAATTGTGAAACACTTCAAAATGACTTGAAAAGTATGAAAGATGAATTAGCTACAGAGTTTAATTTAAAAATTTGTAGAGTTGAAGAGGAATTTAAAAAGCAACTAGAAGCAGGTATAAATGGTTGCTCCAAAGAATTAGAAGACAAGTTAAATGATTATTCAAAAGAATTTGGTGATAGAATTAGGATCTTAAGAGGAAATAGCTCAGAGAAACAAGGGCTCAGAAACCTGCACAGAATCCATTGTTAGCCCAGAAGATGGAAAAAACCAGAATTAATTACGGAACCTCAGCTTAATTCATGTCCACCAATGAGTAAATGCAGGGGTGCCAACCTTCGACGGTAAGATGACCTGGGAGGATTTTCGGACACTGTTCGAGACTGCTGCCGCCGTCCACCGTTGGCCGTCATCAACAAAAGCGTCCATGCTCTGCCTTTCGCTGCGTGAGACGCGCTAAAGGTCCTGCAGACCGTGCCACCTGCGGAGCGCCAAAACTACGGAGAACTGGTTAGAACGACTGGAGATGCGGTTCGGACATAAGCACATGGAACTGGTCTACAGGTCTCAACTCAGGAGTCGCCACCAGAAGTCCAATGAATCACTGCAGGAATTTGAAGCTGATATCGCACGACTTGTAAGAGGTGCTTACTCTACTTTGTGATGAGGGCTGTCTGCGAGAACTTATCCATCGACAAATTCCTCGACGGCCTTCGAGACGCTGAAACACAGCAGGCTGTAAAGTTGGCTCGTCCTAAGACATTACACGAGGCGCTAACACAAGCACTAGAATTTGAAGCAGTAAAACAGTCTGTGCAAGGACATGCACGTCTTCGAGGGGTCTGCGTGGAAGAAGGTTTTAAGATAGAAGACGTAGTCCAGAGAGTGCTGGATGCGCTGAAGAACAGGAAGAAGGAAATCCGCTGCTGGAGTTTGTGGAGAGTTGGGCCATCCCCGAAGCAAGTGCCCAGATAGAGCCTCTCGGGGGCAGATGCAGGAAAACTAAAAAGGGTTGACAGGAAGGGGCAATTGTCAACCCAGCAAAACTGAGGCCCCAGCCGACAGCATTATTGTGGCATCTTTGTCAGGACAGACTAACAGCCTCTACATAGATGGATTAGTCAACGGGAAGCCCAGAAGCCTTCTACTAGACACTGGGGCAACGATGACCATAGTAAATAGAGATGTTTGTTCACCTCCCAATAAAGTCACTCCAACAACCTGGACATTGAGGACTGCGACTGGGGACTTGGCCAGTGTTCACGGGGAGACAGTTGCCACCTTCTGCATCGGGAGTACATGCTTTAAACATCGCACTCTCGTTGCTAACATCGAGGAGGACGTTATACTCGGCATGGACGTAATGATGAAACTTGGCCTTCAATTAGACCTCAAGAAAGGGGTGACGACTGTTGGCGGAGAAGAAGTCGTCCTTCAGCTTAGAAAAAATCTTACTTCTTCGGTGCGGTTATTAAAAAGATACCACACACTGCCATCTCGTGCTCAGAAGATCGTGAGAGCAGAAGTCGACAGAACTGTACCGGAAGGACAGAACTTAATGTTAGACCCAGCTGTAAACGAAGAGGAGCTTGGCCGAGGTGTCCTTGTAGGGAAGAGACACTGTTTTCAATCTTCCAGGGAAGTTCCAGTCTGCATAATGAACTTAAACGACTATCCTGTTACTTACTTTAAAACAAGGCAAGCTCTTAGGTACCTGTTACTCAGTTTCTTCTGTATCGCAATCTGTTAGACAGACAGCATCCTGCCACAAGAATCTTCCAGAAGACATAGCTAAATTTGTGAGAGATGCTTGCAAGGGAATGGACTTGGAACAAACTAAAACAAGTAGCTAAGTTAATAACAGAGTACCAGGATGTTTTCGAAACTGCTACAGGGCCAAGAGGCAGGACGACTGTAGTTCAGCACAAGATAAATGTTGGAGACGCACAACCAATCCCCAAATTCCTAGGAGACTACCCTGGGCGAAGAGGGAGGAAGCTGAGCAAATAACAAAGGAGATGGAGCGAGATGGGGTGATCGAGCCTTCCAGCAGTCCATGGAATTCGCCGGTGGTACTAGTGAAGAAGAAGGATGGGACTTCTAGGTTCTGCGTGGACTACCGACTACTCAATAACGTCACCAAGAAGGACAGTTACCCTTTACCGCGGATCGACGACACACTGGATGCTCTGGGAGGCGGCAAGTTCTTCTCGACCCTGGACATGAAGAGTGGGTACTGGCAAGTAGAGATTGCTCCAGAGGACAAGGAGAAAACGGCATTTTCCATAGGGAATGGAAACGGACTGTGGCAGTTCACCGTGATGCCTTTTGGACTATGCAATGCACCAGCTACCTTCGAGAGAGATTAATGGAGAACGTGCTTAGAGGTCTAACTTGGGAAACCTGTCTAGTGTATCTGGATGATATCATAGTCATTGGAAAGACGTTTAAAGACCATCTTCAGAACCTGGAAAAGATCTTTATAAGGCTTCGTTCTGCCAACTTGAAGCTTAACCTGAAGAAGTGCAACTTATTTAAAAATAAGGTAAACTATCTCGGACATGTAGTCTCGTCAGAAGGAGTCTCTGTGGATCCAGAGAAGATACGAGCGATAAAGGAATGGCCCACACCACGTAACAAACATGAGGTAAGAAGTTTTCCTCGGGCTGTGCACCTATTACCGCAGCTTCGTGAAGGGTTATGCCGATATTGCTAAGCCACTGACCAAGCTCACGGAAGAACAGCGCAAGTTTGAGTGGACCTCAGAGTCGAGTGAAGCATTTGGGATACTCAAGACTGTTCTCTGTAGTGCTCTCCGATCTTGGGATTCCCTCGCTTTGGAGAAAAGTTCATTGTCGACACTGACGCCAGCGACGTGGGCATAGTTGGAGTACTCTCGCAAGTTCAGGATGGCCAGGAAACCGTGGTAGCCTATTTCAGCAGAACACTATCTAAGGCCGAAAGGAATTACTGCGTCACAAGGAGGGGAAACTGCTAGCAGTCGTGAAGTCCCTAGAACACTTTCATAAATACCTCTATGGACAACCTTTCCATTTAAGGACAGATCACTCCGCCCTGACTTGGCTACTGAACTTCAAGAACTTGGAGGGGCAGACAGCGCGATGGGTGCAGCGGCTTCAGGAGTACAACTTCACGTCTGAACACCGACAAGGGAAGAAACATTCCAACGCTGATGCTCTGTCACGTCGTCCTTGTCCAGAAGGCTGTAAGCACTGCTCCCAAGGTAGAAGAAAAGAATCCTTCGGCAGAAGTACGTTGTGTCACCGTGGAGCCTGCTAGTGGATGGGAAATGAGTGAACTTCGGAACGAGCAGCTAGGAGACACGGAGATTCGGACCACTCCTGCGAGAGGTGGAAGCTGGAACTCGACCTAGTTGGGAAGACATCGCGGCTAGAGATCACCTATACAAGAGCTACTGGGCACAGTGGGACTCTATGAAGATCAAGAACGGAGTACTAATAAGGATCTGGGAAGCTCCTAACGGGAAGAGGAAAATCGAACAGATCGTACTCCCAAGAAGTAAGAGGAGGGAAGTCCTTATGGAGTTGCATAACGGAGCGTCTGGAGGTCATCTTGGTGTCAACAAGACAGTGGAAAAGTTGCGACAACGGTTCTACTGGCTGCACCTTAGGGCTGATGTTGAGAAATGGTGCCGCCAATGTGATGTATGTGCTGGAAGCCGAGGGCCTCAAACAAGAAGTCGAGGCAGGATGCGGCAGTACAACGTTGGATCACCCTTCGAGAGGATCGCCATCGACATCGCTGGACCATTTCCCGTGACAGACGCAGGGAATAAATATCTCCTGGTGGCCATGGATTACTTCACGAAATGGCCAGAAGTATACGCCATACCAAACCAGGAGGCATCTACTGTGGCAGGATGCTTGGTGAACGACTTCGTCTGCCGGTACGGGGTACCCCGTGAGCTACACAGCGACCAAGGGACGAACTTCGGTTCTATCTTGATGAGGGATGTTCTTCAGCGTCTGGGAGTGCATAAGACACGGACAACCCCGCTTCACCCGCAATCCGATGGGATGGTTGAGAGATACATCAAGACTCTCGTCGGTCATCTCAGGAAAGTTGTCTCCACCAGCCAGCGGGATTGGGATAAGAAGGTGCCAGTTTTTCTGCTGGCCTACAGATCTTCTAGCCATGAAACAACTGGTGTACCCCAGCAAGAATGGTCTTCGGAAGAGAACTTCGGCTACCAAGTGATCTCATGTTCGGCCTACCACCTGACAAGGAGAGGCCAGCGACTGACTTCGCCTCGGAACTCGTTGATCAATTGCACGACACTCACGAGTTTGCTCGCCAGCACCTGAAGGTCGCCAGTGACAAGATGAAGGCTCGCTACGACCGACAAGCCAACTCAGCTGGATTCCAGGAGAACAACTTGGTTTGGCTCTACAGTCCCCTGCGGAGGAAGGGAAGGTGCCCAAAGCTTCAACAGGACTGGATTGGACCTTATCGTGTGGTGACACGAATCAACGACGTGGTCTCCGAATCCAAAGACACCCAAGAGGCAAGATGCTCGTCGTCCACCTAGATCGTCTAGCGTCTTACCATGGTTCCAACACTGATCGGGACGATCAGCCTTAAGGAGAGGGCAGTGTCACGGAGCTGGCCGTCGCGCGGCGGCTGCGGTGGCGGCCTGGCTGTTGACGTAAAGGGACCGCCATAAATCCTTCTGCGAGAGCCATCAACACCCTCATAAATGGCTGGGCCAGTCCTTTCTTCTGAATAGGCTGATGACAATAGAAAGTCTAGAGCAGTCTTCCTGGTAAAAGACTCACTGCCCATTGACTCCGGAATCTTCTAGACCTTCCAGAGCCCACCGGTATAGACCCTTCTAGCAAGAATGCTAGAAGGTTATATAAGGCCGTCTACTGGGAGCCGGGGGAGTTGTGAGTACCAGTGAGGAAGTGTGTATTGAGTGTCGTGACACGGATCCTGTGATAGTGAGTGCCCTGCGGAGATACTGCTGTGGGAATCGTCGCATCGTGGGATCGACCGGAAGATTCAGCGCAGTATTGGACAACTCCTGTGGAAGGATACGACACCGGGGAAACCGTAAGCAAATTGGACTTAAGCAGAAGAGACAGTAAAGCCACTTGTTAATTAGCTATATTTGTGATTGCAAATAATATTAGTTTTTAGCAGAAGCCATCTTAGTCATTTAGCAAATATTAATAATAGTAATTGTAATTATTGGAGTTGTAATTAATAGTAAATAATTGTAAATAGTAATTTCTTTCAATTAAAGTAATTATTTGTCCTTATTGTAAATTAGCTTTAATAAACATTATTAATTGTAACTAATAATCGTGTTGCTTATTTGTAAACCCACATAAGAATTATTTAGTTTGTAAAAACGTAACAATATAGATATTTTGCTAAAGAAATACTAGTAAAAAAGTTGTCTAGGAACAAATGAAACCCTTTGTTTAGATAATTACCCATTTGAAGTAAAGAAGTGACAACTTTTTGAACTAAGCCAAGTTCCCGTTCCTGTTCTGTACCTTCAATATTCTTGGCACCCTTATACCATGGAAATGCCACACCATGGAGTTATAACATCGCATAATACCCATAGTTTTATCCCCCACCTGTGATGTTTTTGTGGCATGTATTGTCTTAGCCCAATACGCTTTTTCGTGCCCACTAGTGACTCATCAATAGATAGTGCTTGGTTGCAGGCGCGGCTCCAGGGGGGGGGCCACGGGGCTTTTGCCCCCCCCGAGAATCAGGCTCGGATGGCAAAAATTAGGCATTTTACGCGAGACTTAGGACCTAGAACAGAGAGCGCCAAAGCGCGTGGCGGTCGGGCGGTCGCGCGGTGTGCGGCCAGCGCGCGCGCGCGCTTGGGGGCTAGCTGGCTTGGCTTGACACGAGACACCTCTCTGTTGGTGCCGCGGCCGTCGCGTCGCGCCCGCCTCCAAGAAGACGCCGCCCTCCCCCTGCCCTGCCCCAGCCCCGGCCCGGCTCGGCTCTGATATTGACACCGCCCTCCCTCCCCGCGCGCCCTTGCCCTTCGACGGCTCGGCGGGCGGTCGCTGCTGTCTCGCGCTCGCGCTGGACTGGTGGCTGGTGGTTGTTTTGTTTTGTTTCATGCGTTCGTGTCGTGCGAGTCGGTACTTGTTTGCAAAGGGCAGTGCAGTGCTTGAATCGTATCGTAGAAAGTTGTGCGTCTTCCTGTGCTGTGTCGCGCTGCGCTATGGGTGTCGACGTGACCCAGTGGCGGGCCGCCGTGGGCACCCACGCTGGAAGGGTGAGGCCAGCGGTGCCTGTGGCGAGAACGCGGTATGGCGCGGCATCGGGATGCTACCCCTATCGGTTCCCATCAGACACAGAACCCTTGGCGATTCTCAAGGCGTTGCGCCAGGTAAGATAAGATTACTGTCATCCTTTAATTTCTTTGCACTGATAACGATAACAGGAACGGTACATGCAAGCATGAAATAGAAATTTTAGATATTTACGTGTTGCTTTTTTTGTTGTTTCCTTTTGTAGCACCACAAGTTTGGGTTGGTCGCAGAGTGCATCTTACCTGCAGACTCTCAAATGCGGAAGGAGTTTTTTAATGGGCTCGTGGGCTTCTTGCTGCTGTTGGAGGCAGGCATCGAACGGAATCCAGGTCCTGCAGGCGACGATGAGAGCAGGGATGAATCAAAGGTATGTAAGGACAAGTCGTAGTCCTACCACGCGCGGGCGCTTTGGAAATAAATACTCTGATTTTGTGGCCATATTTTTTTATTTCAGTGTTGTTGTTTTTTTAAATTTCAGGCGAAGCGTTTAAAGTCTGCCAACTCAACGACGCGCCGAATCGACTCCTTCTTCAGACCAGCTTCAACCTCAGTGACAGGGCCATGTACGGAGTCGGTGCCGGCCCCGGGCAGCTCTTCATTTTCGTCTCCGATGATGTCACCGTCGCCTTCCCCGTCACCAACTCCATCACCATCGCCAATGCAGTCGCCCTCACCAGCCCCCTCATCAACTATCAGCGACCCGGAGCCAACTCAACCCATCGGTCAACCTCCTGGTACCTCCAGTGCTTCTTCTTATTGGGTTGCGAATGATATTGGTGATTGTATAGGCAAAGGGGAAACTATTTCTGATCACAAAAAGTACCAATTATTAGAAAATCCTTGGCGGCCACCCCCTGATTATGATTTACCATTCAGTTCCACCTCTATGAAAAATAAAGATGGGACTTTAAGGAAAAGATATTTGAACCAAGGGCACTTAGATAAATATCGTTCCTGGCTTGTTCTTTCTCATCGTGATAGAGGTCTGTACTGCAAGTACTGCGCCTTGTTTTCAGTGAGCGGTAAAGCAGGTCATAATAAGGCTATGAGGTTGGGCAAACTTGTGAGTGAACCACTTACTAATTTCAAGAAACTGGTGGGTAAGGATGGTCACTTAGATTGCCATGAAAGCTTGAAATACCACAAAGAAGCTGTTGAGGCTGGCAAAGAATTCATGCTAATTTACCATAAGCCGGAACTTCAAGTTGCAAGCCGAATAAATCAGCAACGCGTCGATGAAATCAAAAGCAATAGAGAGCGGCTGGAACCAATCATCAGGGCTTGCATGTTTCTTGGGCGGCAGGGTTTAGCTTTTCGAGGTCATAGAGATGACGGTGAACTGTACCCTGAAAAAGATGAACTATTTCGAAAAAATGTCAACAGTGCTGTATGCAATCAGGGAAACTTTAGAGAAGTACTTAGGTTAATGACGCAATCAGGTGATGAGAGACTCAAGCGACATCTGATGACTTCATCTGCCCGGGCAACGTACGTGGGGAAGAATACTCAAAATGGCCTTATTAATTGCATTGGTGATGAAATTCTTGAAAGTATTTTACAAAAAGTACGTAGCGCAGAGTATTTTGCAATAATGTTCGATGAAACATCGGACATATCACACAAATCTCAATTGAGTCTAGTCATCAGATACGTTACAAGTGCAGGGCAGGTCCACGAAAGCTTCGTAGGATTCATTGACACATTTGACGACATTTTAGAAACAGAGAAAAAACAGAATGAAGCAGAACAGGATGATGAACAGGAAGAAGAACGAAGAGAACCTGCAACTGAAACAAAGTTAACAGGGGAAGCAATAGGGCTTATCGTTATACGCATGCTGCAGAAGCTACGACTGAACCTTGACAAATGCATTGGAATTGCAACAGATAACTGCTCTGTAATGGTTTCAGAGTTGAAGGGTGCGGTGCAAGAGATACAGAAGTATGCGAGAAACGCCCTTCGCACTCCCTGCTTCAGTCACAAATTAAACTTGTCCCTTTCGAAGTCAAATCAAGTTATCAGCATTAGAAATGCCATCGGAACGATGAAGAGCTGTGACTTTTTTTGATGACTCTCCTAAGAGAAATACGGTTTTGAAAACTAAGCTGGGTCATCAACTGTCAGGTCTTTGCGAGACAAGGTGGATTGAGCGCCATGATGGTGTTCTACAGTACACAGTGGATTTGCCTAAAGTTATCGAGTGTCTGGATGAAATCAGCGAATGGGCCGATACGTCTTCATCTAGTATGGCTGTCCAGCTCCGCGCAGCGTTGACAGACCCCTTTTTCCTTGTGGCTGTTTTCTGTCTTAGTGATGTTCTCGCGACCACCTTGCCTGTCAGTAAACTGTTACAGAAGTCCTCACTCACTTTGGACGTAGCGACGTCAGAAATATCTAACCTTGTGTCGGTTTTGTCTTCGCGCCGTGAGAATAATGTTGAGCACTTCAAAGGCATCTGGAAGAAAATCGAAGACATGACCAAAATTCTTGATGTCGTCATTCGAATTCCAAGAAGATGTATCCGTCAAGGATTCCGAGATAACTATTCAACGGACTCACCGCAAGAGTACTTCCGTCTAGCCGTCTTCAATCCTCTCCTTGACTTCATTGTGATGGACCTTAAAGACCGATTTCCACCCGAAGTAATACAAGTATTCAATTTACCTTGGCTTCTACCAGAGAATATGCTAAGTTCTGCGGCTGACTTGGACCTAAAACAAAAAGCCACACAGTTTGTAGACTCATTTTTTTCATTGTTGCCTTGCAGTAGTCCTGAAATGGCAAAACTGCAGCTCAGCGCCGAATTGGAATTATGGTACAGTAAGTGGTCGAGAGGGGATCCAAACAACTTACCAAAGTCAAAGTCATCTGCAGATGTTCTTCAATCTTGCGATAAGGAGGCATACCAGTTAATTAACCACCTCTTAGTTATTTTGACTACCCTCCCTGTGAGCAACGCAACCCCAGAAAGGTCATTTTCAGGATTGAGGCGTCTTAAGACGTGGCTAAGAAGCACAATGCGCCAAGACCGCTTAACTGGATTGGCCCTCATGCTTACGCACAGAGATGTTAATGTAGATATTGAAAAAGTAATAGATAGATTTGCTAAGACGAGAGGTGGTAAGCATCGGCTAGAATTTGCTTTGGATTAATTAAGCTTGACAGTGTAGTAGTAGAAATTGGAAATTCGATATGTTATGTTTTTAGAATTGTTCATGAATAAAATACTCTTATTGCACTGTACCATTAATGTGCCCTCATTTTTCTTCGTGTAAACACTTCCCCATTCCCTGTTTCTCATTTCACGATTTTTTTGGGTTTTATTGCCCCTGTAAGTAGGCAACCTGCACGGTTTGCCCCCCCCGAGAAGTCATTCTGGAGCCGCGCCTGCTTGGTTGGGGGTATAAGTGTCGGAAAAGCCTATTGGCATGATCTATAATTGGTTGAAACCGACCACAAGGTCTGTACCCGGGTTCACCACGTTCTTGTAAATTAGACACATCAAGGATATGGAAAAAATCAATATTATTTCAAATCTATTTCGGCTCATTAGTTTCATAAACCAGGAGGTTGACTGAGATGTCTTAGTGCTCCAATAATTTTTGATTGTTGGTTTTCAAAGGAGCCCCAAATTGAAAATTATGCCCAAAAAAACCTTCATTTTAGGAATTGTTATGCTAACCCATTCCTTAAATCTGCTTTGTGGTGATACAAAGCCTGAATGAGTTTCCAGATAACTGGTAGCATATCTGTTTGTCTCCGTAGCAAATGTAGCTATCAAATTGGTGGTAAGGAAAAGTTTTAAATACATTATTGGTTTAGAGTTTTGAGGGGGGGCAATGCTTTTGGCCTGATAGTTCCGCATGTTCAAACGTGTATTGAAATCCAGGATCTTCGTTTTCAACTACTTCAACTACTGGATCACCTCGTGCTGTAGTTTCCCCACGATTATCTGTTGTAGCTAAAACTCTCCAAGGCTGATGTCCTGTGATAGGTCTGCGCCTTATCCTGATTGGATTGTCATGTATCTCTTCATCAGAAGAAGATAAATCATTAAAACAAGGCCTTGGTCTTATATTAATTTCAGTTAGGTTAGGCAATGAGGGGTTGGAAGCTCTAGAGCTTCTTCATCTGATAATAATAAACTGCCAAAATCAGACCTTTGCATAATCAGTGGGTTCGGCAATGTATATCCACGACAACCTGTAGAAGTAGATGGTTCGTCTGGATTGTAGGTTGGGTCTACATCAGAATCATCTACTATGTCATCTGATCAGGGCCGGATTTAAGGTGTTTGATGCCCATGTGCAAAAGAATCTCTGCCCCCCCCCCCGACCACAGGAACTGTAACCATATTGTTTTATTTGTTGAAATTTATGTGATAAAAATCATGTTTGAAGTATGTGCATATAATTACTGACGTATTGAACTAGCTAAACTGATAAATAGTTACAGTAAACTCTCGATTATCCACGAAGTTTACCCGTGAATATAAATACCCTCGTGAATGCTTATATAGAAGAACTGGCTGCTAGGCACCACATCGCTGTCCTAGATATGAACAGACTGCAGCGGAAGCACTTCACGAGGCACGGGATGCATCTCCACACTAGAGGGAAGTGGCAGCTGGCCAGACTCATCGTGGAGGCTCTTGACGGGTTGGGCGCCTCGACTGCTGCGGCCAAGAAGGCTGAGGTTGCTCCTGACACCTGCACTGCCGTCCCACGTCCCACCGCTGCTGGCGCCGCTGCCGCCGTCACTACTGCCGCCGCCACCACCGTCACCGCGAACAGACTCTCTACAGCTGACTCCAGAGCCCCCAATGCCGACTATTTGAGTCGTCTAGTATTAAAACAAGACACATCACTTAAACCAAATTTTTTAGGAAACAAAAAACTAAATTAATTCTTTGTTTTAATAATTATATTCTTTTATAATTTTTTTTATAGTTGTTACTGATATAGTCAAATATTTTCCAGAAGTTTCAAAAGTTTATTTGTTTCATTATCTGCTTTAATAGTTTTTTTAATTTTTGATGTGTCTTAGTTTGTTTTAATCCTAGAACACTAGCGCTAATTGAATACCCGTTATTACTAGAACTACGTAAAACTGACGCGTGCAATACAAATAGTGATATTTATCCTTGGTTTACCATAAAAATATTAATATTTATTTTCTGTTTTGTTTTTATTTATATTTTTATTTTAGAACATGTTTTTATTTTTATTTAATTTATTTTTTGAGACAATACGTGTTTGTTTAACTCCTGAGTACGCAGTTCAAAAACTTTGCCCGTTGCACGCAGGTGAGAGCCGCGCTCACCATACGAAAACAGCCTATTATGAGGTTATTTATTACTCATATTTGTAATAAAACTATTTTCTATTCATTTAAAGTCTAGAAGACAGGAAATAATTAATAAAATATTAATATATGATTGAAATAAGATTTTTATTACTGAAAAGTAAAAACACATGTCAAATCTGGAAATTATGTTTCATATAGTTATAAAAAGTATAGTTCTTGTCTAATGAGTGTTATTTACCATGTTAGAGTCTTTGTAGTAATCAGGTTGACCACCTTGTTCGCCATGACAGTTAGTGCAGGTAGTCAATGCATGTTCTCCGCAGACTGGAACACCATACACTGCACATCGACTCTGTTTTTCGATTTTTCTTTCGAGGACAAACACTGCACTTTCTTCTCGTCTGATTCAAAGTTGAATTCTTATGAGAGTTTTTAGTTCTGGATTCAACATAGGATTGGACAAACGTGTCACTAGATGATTTCAAACAAGAATTTAAACAAGATCTTTCAAAAAAGCACGTCTTGATACAACTACTCCATTGTTGGTTTGGTAGATGATCTGACTACTCAATACTGCTATGTCCATCAAAGAAAAAATATAGCTAGTGGCCATCTATTAAGACGCGTTTACACCGGAGCTGCATCACGTGTTCCCGACTTTTGTTGCCGACTTTTCAAAAAGCGCTAATTTTGGCTGCAACAATGTTTTGTTGCCGACAGATTTGGCGTGTCTGCAACACGATTTTTGGTTTCCACCGAGTGTGGAAAAACTGCAACTAATGTTGGAAATTTTTTGTTGCCGACAAAAGTTGCAGTACAATTAGCGCTGCAACAAAAGTTGCAGACATCCCCCGCACCGCTCCCTCCCAAAACCTGCACCATGTGACTGGACTGGCCGCCGGCGCCGGTGTTCACTTCACTCGTCGCCGAGCCGTGTGTTTGCAACCAGTATTGTTTGTGTCAGTGCCAGTGAGTGACTGTAGTAAGCACAGTTGTATTTATTTATATGGAGTGGTCGCGATAGACACTATATCGTTGATAGAAAACTACAGAGATCGACCAGTGCTGTGGAATCCTACATTGTTCGAGTACAAAGATAAAAACAAAAAAAATAATGCGTGGGCTGAAATTGCAGAAGAATTAAGAATTAACAAGGCAGAGGCTCAAAGTAAAATGAGAAATGTAACAACACAGTACTACAGGAATTAAAAAATGCAAAAAGTGGTGCAGGAGCATCCAAAAAAGCTAAATGGTTTGCATTTGACCTGCTGCATTTTTTTAAGAGATAAGACAAATCCTCATCATTCTCGTGAGTCAGAGGAAATACAAATACAGGTAAGGAAAACATTTCTACTGTAAACGTAAATTTATTGCCTTTAAACAACAAGGACCACATCTTTTATTTTTAACATAAAGTACACTACAAATTAAAATTGACAAAACAAAATATACAGCATATATAACCTTTTACATTTAGAAATACATAATATTCCACTTTATTGATACCTGAAAAGGGACAGTTTCATGAAGTTTTATTATTAACACTAACCAACAAAGCTTCTGCGGCACTCATTTCAATCTAACATAGTTTTGTATGACACTCCATCGACGCTGCACTGCTCATGTACCCTACCAATGTTTTTGTTGTTGGGTCGAAAATAACACGGCTTTTAGCAGCAGTCTTTTTGCCAGGGCACTGAACCTTCATCACTTATGAAATATGCACTGAACTCCTGGCGAATAGCTTTTGCAAGTCTAGAGGGCTTTTTGAGGACTTTTTTCAGTTTTAGCATTGTTCCTGTCGGCATTCCATCAACCCTCCACTGTCCAGGTACCAATGTGTTTGTTGCTGTATCTTCAAAATCAAATGTCCCATGTGGATTGTATGATGCACTAGACGACTGGCTTTTGCGTAAAAAGTTATGCAAATGAACGCACGTCAGCACAATCTGTTCAGCTCTTTCTGGCTCAAGGAGGAGTGGTTTGCTTAACACTCTGAAAACAACAGACAGGATTCCAAATGCATTCTCAACCACTCTCCGTGAACGACAATGGCGGTAGTTGAAGATCCGTTCTATACTGTCTTTGTCGTGAGATCCTGGATACTGTTTCAACATATATGGCCGTAGTGGGAAAGCGTCGTCAACTAACAGTACATAAGGCACAGGAAAACTTCTACCAGGCAGGCAGGTACAATTGGGAAGGTGTAAGCTTGAGTCTTTTAGCATTTTGTTTAACGAGCAGTGGTCAAACACTCCGACGTCGGATATTCTCCCTTGATATCCCACTGATACGTATATGAAACAGTAATTTGCATCGACAACGGCTAATAACAGTACCTATGCTAAAAAATCCCTTATAGTTGAAGTAGTCACTTCCTGTGTTGATGGGACCTTGTAGCATAATGTGTTTCCCATCCATAGTGCCAATGCAGTGGGGGAAATTCCACAGCTTGTTATATTCATCAGAATGGTGTTTCCACTCTTCTTTAGTAGATGGCAACTAAAAAAAAACACACATTACAGTGTATGGAGTAGTGCCAAAAACTTCAGTGTCTGTTTTTGTGTTGCAATAATAATATTTTCATTATTCTGTATATGACATCCTCATTAAGCATAACAGAATTACATTATCCTTACAGTGTTTTTGGTTGCAGGACATTGAACAAGAACAAAATAATGATAATGTTGATGACGTGGGGGAATCAGGCCGAAATAACGAAACGCCCTCGGAGGTGTCTGCCGATGCTCCTCCACTTCCTGCAAATCCTACCCCAACATCTTCAAAACGACCAAGAAAAAGTAGGGCTCTTAACCCCATGGCACAAGAGGCTTATACAGTAATTAAGACGTTAGGAGAAAAGATAAATACTAAAGACAAGTTTGAAGCATATGGTGTTCATGTCGCGTGCCAATTGCGAAAAGCCACCAACTTACAAGATCTGGCAGTAGCGAAGAAGAAGATTAATGATGCTTTATTTGATCTTGAAATGGCCACATACAATAGACAACTCAATCCAAGTACACCGTCTCCCTCTGTGGATTTCCGTTGCAGCACACCTGGTTCCAGATCGACTAATTGTACAGAAACCTCATCAATACACGCACAATCTTCGACATCGACCTCTGGAAATCCTAACTTACAGATAACGATGAGGAAGAACTTGAAGAATCTGTGTCAATTTTGTCTGGAATGTTGGGGAACCCTGTAGAGGATTTCTATACACAGCTATAAAATCTTACTGAAATGTTTAACGATACTTTGTTTTTATGGTTTTCAACACTTTTTTCAATTATTAGTTGTTTAGGAGTACACTCATAAATACAACATTATATAACTTGTAACTGTACTACCTATTGGTTTGGTCTTTTCGTGCCTACCATACATCTACAGAAGGGCAAAAATATTGTTGGTCCATTATTTTAAATTAAAATATTTCAAAATATACTATTTGTTGTGTGATTATTAACAACTTTCTCAGGTGGTCTATTCTACATTCTTTTGAAAATACTTTCTTACTTAAGAGACATTTGTTACAAGAAGGTTTTACTCTACACCATATCAGAACATAACCTACGTAAGTAACTTGTGTTTTTAAACTGTATATAAATCATAAAAACTTTTCTTGGATAACTACCGTATAGAATTAAAATCCAAATCTGATCTCTTGTATCTTCGATGTTGTTAGTATTTATAATATAGAAAAATAAATGCACAGTAACTAATTATTTTACAAGAAAAATAACTATAAGCATTTTTAAATTGTAGTAGGCTACTTACAGTCATGTGCAAATTAATCTGAACAGAGAGGTAAATTTGGATTTTCGGCGTTGGGCAACCTGCAGATGTGGTGTTATTTCTTTTGTACATGTGATTCATTGTTTCTAAATCACTACAACACTTTTTGAGGTTATGTTTATGTTTGCACATGGTTAAGTGATATTACTGTCTTTGTGTCGTAATTGTTTAACCTTCCGATTATTTTGGTGAGTTCTTGGGTTATTTTCGATATAATTTTATTATGGATCTAACTCCTAGGAAAAGAAGCAAGATTGTAACTCTGCATGAACACACTTTTTTGACTCAAAGACAGATTGCTGAACAATGTGGTGTTAGTTTGGGCTTTGTAAATAATATTATTAAGTTAAAAAACGTAACTGGATCAATATCTCCTAAAAGAAAAGGGTTTTGTGGAAGAAAAAGAAAAACTACAACCAAAGATGATGCAATTTTGTTAAGATATAGTAAACTTCACCCTGAAAAAAAAAAACAGTTTTGATCTTAAAAAAGACTTAGAAGGTGCTGGGGTTCATATTCATGACTCAACAGTCAGAAGACGTCTTTTGGCCGTTAACAGAATAGCCAGAAGGCCAAGGAAAAAAACAACTATTAACAGCCGCTATGATGAAAACACGGTTGGCTTGGGCCAAAAAGTACAAATTTTGGAAAGTTGAGAATTTTTTAGGCTTAGGCCCTTTGGTAGCAATATCTGGAATGATGAACAGTGAGAAATATATCCCTATTCTACAAAGCAGAGTGATTCCTGAACTTAAAAACTAGAAGCTGACTATCACGTAAAATATCCTGTGTTTCAACAAGATTTTGCACCCTGTCACGCATCCAAGGCAGTTAAAAAATTCATGGATGAACAGGGTATTTTGTGATTAGAATGGCCTGGAAACTCGCCTGATGTCAATCCAATAGAAAATCTCTAGTCCATTTGTAAGAAAAGATTAAGAAAAAAGGACTGCACAACTAAAGAAAAAATGATTTCAGCCCTAATTCAGGTTTGGTTTCATGACCTTGAAATTCAAGAAATGTGCAAGAAACTGGTCGATTCAATGCCAAAAAGACTTGAAATGTTAATACAAGCAAAAGGAGGCCACATTAAGTATAAAATGTATGCATAATGTGAAAAATTATGTAATTAGCCTAATAAACGTTTGTTTTTAACTGAAATTGGTTTTGTTCAGATTAATTTGCACATGACTGTACTTTCACGTTATCCTCAAGTTCTATTACCGCCTCACAAACCTCTGGCACAAACAATGACATTGTACTCTTTGATATTTTGAATAGATAACTTAAACTGGTACGGTATATGAATCTCCACTTGCTAAAAATCGCAGGGTGACTGCGAGTTTTTCTTGAACTGGAATAGCAGCTCTATAATTGGTGTTTTTTTTACAATCTTATGTCCTATCATGTTAAGTATTCGAAATCACTGCTAGCCATTCTTAAAAAATTCTTCACACTTCCGTCCGTCTTTAGTTCACCTGCCAAGGGGTCCCAGTCATCTTCCTTTAAATCCTTTAATAGATCAGTTCCACTGTACACACTTCTGGCTTATAATGAGGGCCTTACCCAGTACCTACGGGGTGCATGTTTTTGAGACAAAATGACACAGCACGCTGCTGCCATAACCACATCCTCCACTTCCACGCTCGCCATCTTGACTGGGCGAGTGTTGTGTTTCGCCTTTCTGTTTCAGATAAAAGTTGTTTGCAATAAAAAGTTGGCAACAAAAAATTGCAGACAAATGTCTGCAACTTTTGGTGTAAACGCGGCTTTACACACTCGTTATACCGAGTACTGCTTTCGTTTCTGTCTACAACATCTACTCCTCCTTTGGTTTTGTTGTAATAGGTAATTATTTCCGGCTTGTTGTTGTCTCCTGAAGCAGGGTCAATAGTATCCGAGTAATGCATTGTGGATGCTAAGATGACATTTCTGTTTCTTTTTGGAACATAACTTACAAGAGTAGCATACACTTATCAGCAAGAAGAAACATACTACTTTTTTATGGCATTTTCTTAGTTTCTACAAGCATTGGAGTGATCTCTACCCTGTTCTTCAACTGTTCCTACCATTGTAGTTCGGTGGTTATGCAACAGATCTCTGGCAAGTGTAACTGATGTGAACCAATTATCACATGTAATATTTCTACCTGTGTTTCTATGGATTCTATTAGTCGTTTTACTACTGACGAGGGACTATTGTCTATAGAAAAAGGCCCCACAGGTTGTACTCCGCAGTAAACTTCCATTTTCACAGTAAAGAAGTTTTCAGAATCAACTAATGAATAAAAACCTTTACACCATATTTGTCCGGTTTGCTCGGAATGTATTGCTTGAACGGACATCCCCCATAAAAACCAATAAGCATCTCATCTATTGTACAATTAGGTCCAGGGCTGTATGCACCCATACATTGGCGTACAGAGTCTTCAAATAGTTGTCTTATAGGGGCTAATTTGTCCGTTTTGTTTCTTTCCTGCCTGTCGTAGATGTTGTCAAATCGGAAAGCTCGCAAAAGAAGCTTGAACCTGTTTATAGACATGACCAGTCTAAAGATTGGCGGGGAAAGCATGCTTTTCTTTCAAAGATCAGACAAATTCACTTTTGATGATTTCAGAACACCTGCGTAGTATAACATCCAAAAAATGCCACCATTTCTTCTGAGTTTGTATTCAAGCAATCTCTTTCTCTGGTATAGTTCTGCCTGACTCTTTCTATGAACCTATTTGTGTTTTCAACAATATGATCTATAATTTGATTTGTGAAAAAAATGTTCCAAGAGTCAAATGCGGACAGTGCATTTCTTGCGTTACCCTTCAAACCTGGAGCTTCCGTCACTATATTTTGTCGCCCTCTTCTAACTCTACGATTCGTTTCGAGACAATGAAGCAGCCATCTTGTAACACCGTCTTTTCCAAGAACAAAAGGAATTATGTTTTCTGCATGAATTACGATACCTTGAGGTTCTTCAGCTTCATTTTCTGATGCCGTGTCATGTTCACTAAATTGTTCATAAACTTCTTCTTCTTCATTGCTATCCATAGGCTCATCCACTAAAAAATGGCCGTCTTCTTCATTGTCACTTTCATATAGCCAATGGTTGATGAGCATTTCTTGCTCATGGTTAGTTGCCATACTCATAAATATAATAATGTCACTCCAGGAGAACTTGATAACTGATAAAATATCACTACATACCACTTAACGTCTGAAAACACAAAAACACACATATACCACTAAGCAGTTTACTTGTTCAGTGACAGCCCGCTACTGAGTGGCGCGCTCACCATAGTGAAGAACAATGGGAAGGGGTAAAGGTGGTGGAGTGGGGGAAGGAAAAACCCGTCTGTTTGGCGTTCTAGGAAGGTACACTCAGCCCCAAATAGTTTCGCCAACAAATACAGGCGTACAGTCAAAATAACACACGTGGGTGAGCGCTGTGCTCACCTGCGTGTTCTCAGGAGTTAAATATCATACAATACATTGTTTATTTTGCAACAGTTTAGTAAAACTAAGGGAACCTAGCATTGAAACATACTTGTAATTAATTGTTTTACTTTAACTAATAACTATTTTTTATTTAATATTCCTATTACTTTATTTACTACTTAATAATTTTTAAAGGAAATAAATCTCTTTTTTTAGTTTTACATATTCCTTATTTTGATTTAAATAATGGAGTAATTAAGTTGTATAACATTATACACAAATAACTATTGACTTAGATACAGTAAAAGGTAATGTTACTTTTTAGAAAAATCGTAATGTTTACTTAGACATTTTATGTTAGTTCTTAGTAGTTTGTGCACAATCTGGACATTTTTTTGTTTGGTGTTCACCACAAATGACTTTTCCACAACTACAATAAGTACTTGACATTCTCTTCTTCCAATCACAAAAATTGCAGTATTTTCTTTGTCCTTGCTGTGGAACAACTTCCCTTCTGATTTGGTCAAGTCCCAGTACTTTGGCGATACTGCCACGCAGTTCACGAGATAAGTTCGGTTGGCTTAGCCTTTGCCTCTGCAGCTCCTCACACAGCTCTTCATGGAGTTTGATCATAAATGTCTGTCTTGACAATGCCTTCCCATCATTTACTCTAAAGAAGTTGTGTGTATATAATATAAGCATTAAGAACAGCTATGTTCAGCATATTATAAAAAACACAGAAAGGCCATCTTTTGGTTTTTCGACCACAGTTCGCAGACTGGCATAGTTGGTCGAAAGTGTCGACACTACCTTTAGTACTGTTATAGGTCATTATGATCTCAGGTTTACCTGAAACTTCATTTACAGCTGATCCACCATGCATTGTTGATATTAATGTAACCATTTTGTTACTCTTTGCTTTATATGAAACAGCAGTTACATCATCATGAAATAAAAACATGCTGCTCCCCACTTGGCGATCCTTGTAGTGGACATCTTTGAAGACATCTGGCAATTCCCTTTTTTTTATTGTGCCCACGGTTGTTAGGTGATACTCATTCAGTAGGTCCTGGGCCAAACGCACGCTAGTAAACCAATTATCAGTGGTTACATTACGGTTACTCCTAGCAATCATCCCTACTAATCTCTGGTCAAAATTATCTGCAATCGGCGCAGGAAATGTACCCTTTCCTAAATATGGGATAGCATTTAGCATATATTTTGAACTATTGTCACACATCATGACAATTTTCATCCCATACTTGTAAGGTTTGCTGGGTATGTACATGCGAAAGGGGCAATTGCCCCTAAAACCCACCTACTGCTCGTCAATCGTTACATATGAACAGGCTTTATAGTGTTTCTTGCAGTTTTCTACTAAAATTTTCCAGATTTCTGAGATTGGTGCTAACTTGTTATCCTTTTTTCGTTGATCTCTTGTTGTTTTATTGTCAAAGCGGAGACAGTCTAATAGAAAGGAAAATCGACGTTCTGACATGGTTTCACGGTATTTTTCACCTGAATATACTGGATCAAACAACATTTTAGTTGTCAAATGGTTATCTTTTAATATGCCAGCTAGTATCAACAACCCAAAAAGTGCGTACAATTCATGTTCATCCAAATCCTTTAGTGATCCATCACCAGGATTTTTGTAAAGAACCCTTTTTTGCGCAATTTCTTCATTGGTACACGTTATTATTATATGTAAAATATCCTTAGAAAACAGCAGCTGAAACATTCTGTTGGAGTAACAACGTTTCAAGCAGAAGCATTAGGCCCTGGTCTGATATGGATTATGTTTTTTGAAGGTGTTTTTCCAGTGCACAATTCAGATTTAGTATTCCTCACAAATCTATATTTACCTTCAATGGTGTCAACATCTGGGACAATCACTATGCCATCAGGTTTTAAACCCTGTGTTTGTTTTATTTCTGGCCTTGTTATTTTTTGAGATACTTGCTTCACTGTCTTTGTCTTTCTTCTCTTACTTTGTGGATTTTCAATATCACGCTCAATGTTTCTTATTGGATCTGCAAATTCGTCATCCTCGTCAACACTCAAAAGTTGTACCGAATCTTCTGGAAAATACTCGGGATCGGCGTCACTGTCATACTCATCAGAACTTGCATCATCAAATTCTAAGACATCTTCATCACTTACACTTTCTTCCAGTGCACCAATTATATCTTCCTCCAACAATGCCCTTTTTTCGCTCATTTCAGTGTTTACAGCCACAAATTAATAAATAATTTATTATGTCCTCAATAAAAAAACCATCATGTAATACAAGGACCACGCAAAACGCACGTGTTGTACACAGACGCCACTACTAGAGACACGCCTGAATGACGTGTTAATATTTACTACAACTACTAGAGCTACGTAAAGTTTACGTACTGTGAAAAGAACCAGCGAAATAACTGCGCAATAACCGAACGCAAGCCACAACACACCACGCCGTCTCGTTGGGGACTGACCGAGAGAAACACTGCTGGAGGGGTGATGGCTTACGGGGAGGGGGAGTGGATAAGAAACAAAATGGCGGAGGCACACGTCAATTCGACGTACGCTAGTATTCTAGGGTTAAAACTAATTGATGTATCTTGTTTTGCAACTTATATATTAGATATGTCTTATTTTGAAAGTAACATTTTTGATATATCTGGTTAAAAAATACACAATTTAATAGTCATAAAAGATTTATTACAAAAATACTAAATGAAACAATTTTTTTATTAACACTGGAGTGCTCGCGTGAACTTTTTGGAACGTCGTACTCGCGTGGATTACTATTATATTTATAAACACTTTATATTGTGGTTAGGGGTTATTAAATAAATATAAAACATATTTAGCCATCGAATAGTGTTCTATTTTATAAGGACATAAATATAAAAATTCTTGTTAAAAGTAAGTACATATTTTTGTTGTTATTTGTTATTTTTCAAATAAATGAATTAAAACGGTGGTACGATATTCAAAATCTTGTCTGGACTATTATAATAAACATAAAAGCACTGTTGTTGGAAAAAAATATCTTACAGCGATGTTGAAAGCAATATTTACACCATGAAACATGTGAACATTTTTTGGAGTTTCAGTCTTGACAAATACTGTTGATGCTCTGGACAGACCCACTTACTGCAGCTGAAGCACCTTTTTCGAGTACTCTTGCTTCTTGTTCTTCCACATAGATAGCACCTACTAACTGTTCCTTCTCTAGCAGGTGGTGGTTGAGACTTTTCAACAATGCCGAGAAGAATTTTCCCACGAAGTCGAATTTCTTTTGGGATAGTTTGAAGATTGATGCACCTGCTCACATGAGGTTTTATGAGTTCCAAAGCTAAAGTTTGCAGAAAATCTGATCTGTTTATTAGTACACCATTCTTATTTGCTTTGAAAACAACAAGTGCATTCACTCCTCCAACATTCAAGAAATGAAAAAAGGGTGAGAGGCCAACGCCTTGAGTTTCTTAATGTGTTATATTGGCCACACATTTTATCTAAAATGTCCACACCAAATTTTGTGTCATTGTAAGCAGTGATAACGACTGGTTTTCTCTCCTCTCCCTTATTTTTATCAATGGCCACTGTATTATGCATTGTCGAAATCATGAGGACTGCTTTGTTTTTTTAGAACATAAGATACTAACGTCATGTTTACTTGAAATCCAAAAAGAGATGAGTGTATTTCTCTGTCTCTGTTACGCAAGAAACATAGTGGAACTTCACGTTTGTTCTTTCTGAGTGTACCCAAGTATGTCAAAGACTTTTCTGTAAAGAGCTGGTTTGCAACTTGGACCGAGGGAAACCAGTTATCAGCAGTTATGTTTCGGTTTGACCCCGCTACAGGCTCTACAAGTCGCCTTACAACATCAATGGAAGCATTACTCAGCCTGCAAGGTCCTTCAGGTTGAACAGTCAAATATACTTCAAGGTTGGATGTATAATAATTGTTTGCTGAAATCAATGCAAATACCTTAATGCTGTATTTTGCAGGTTTTTTGGGTATATATTAACGAAAAGGACATCTACCCCTAAATGCTACAAGCTGTTCATCTAAAGTTAAATAATCAGAGGGTTTGTACATTACCTTGCAATTCGTAACAAATTTTTCAAAAAATGCTCTAAATGGGCCATTTTGTCAACAGACCTTCGATTTTTTCCTGTCTCTGATGTCATCAAATCTTAAACATCGTAACAGGAACCTAAAACTGTTTTCACTCATGGTGACACAACAAGCATCAACCCCAATTCCATATTTTAAGTCCCACATACTTTTAATCTTCCTTCTACTAGCTCGCAGTACACGCACAAGTACAAAATTCCGATAAGAGCTCTTACTTCTATCTCATCAGTGCATTTTGCATCCCTTTCTCGTAAAAAGTTTTGTTTTATATGATCGATATAGATATTGGTACGGTTTACAATTATTTTAATCATTTCAGTATCTAAAAAGCATTCTAGGGATTTAAGATGCGTGTTAGCATTTTTTTTGCCTCGCCTACCGGACCAGGCATACGCAGTCTAGGGATTATATTGTGCTGCTGTGTTCTTGTATTTCTTGGCTGCAAAGGATCACGGTACCATCTGGTGGTTCGGTCTTTTCCAATGTAAAAATGTCTATTATCTACCTGATTTGCTTAATTTCTCCCTTCTGGTTCTGGATCTGCTTCTTCTTGATTTAGTTCTGTATAATTAGTGTCACTATTTTCACTTTCTGAGTCATATCTTTCAATGACGTCTTCGTCTTCTTCATCTTCATCTTCTACACCCAAAACGCTTTCATCGTCACTTTCGGTTTCTCTAAGCCATAGACGTAATTGTTCCCTATCTCTCTCTGACATGTTTCGTTATTAATACTGAACACCACAAAATAATTTACAGAATAAAATGTCTTAACTTAAACAAAAAAACATCAAAGCCACAAGGTCGTGCAATGCTGCCAACCCTGTAAAACGTAAAAACCCAATACCCCTGGACTACAATAGTAGACAGCGCGAGCACAACAGTGTTAATATTAAAAAATTAACTCATTTTAGGTTATTGATGATGAAGATGAAGGAATACAACGAAATATTAACCTAGGCCTTGATATTTCAAGTGACAACTTACATGACATCGTTAGAAACAGGGCTGGATTTCCGCAAGTGCAATATGTGCATCTGCACAGGGTGGCAAATTTTCTCAAAATATACCAGTAAATTTTTAGCTTTATCTATAGAGTGCTGTTATTTCGGTATTATTACAAATGAAAATAAATAGGCAGCGTCTTTTCTCGGATAGTGTGGAAAAGGGTAGGCGTACAGATAGATTACTCAGACATGAAACGGTTTGCGCATGGAGGAGTGAGGAGAGGAGTGTGGGCCGGGGTGGGTAAGAGGAGCGGGACGGCAGGTGCGGCCGGCAGGTACTAGCACTACTGCGGACATTGGGCTGATGCGCGCGTCTAGGCATTGTACTCCCTTAAAATTACACGACTCCAAGATATTGCTGGTTAACAAAATAAAATATTACTATGAATAAATATTTAATGAATAATAAAAACTTATGAATAAATTATTTCTGTGTTGTATACACTAGACTTACTTTAATCATCCACTAAAGGAGTAATCCCAGCCATGCAGTCGTTGTCATCGGTCATTTGTTCTTCGAAACTGCCGGAGCAATCGGCATCGCTTCCTTCGCTATCACTGACACTGCCCTCAATTTCATTGTCTTCCGCCAAGCTAATAATAAATCTCTCCGTGACATCATCGATGATCCTTTCATGACGTAAATATTATTCTTCCACCTTTTTCACGTGTTCGCAGCGGGTTTTCCATTCATCTTCAGTAATGGAATCAAACTTTTCTTTGGCTATTTCCATAACACTTTTTGTAGAAAATTTAATATTTTTCTTGTTTATATACTCTTTTACCGTGGCCCATATCAGTTCTATTGGGTTGAGGTCGGGATGGTATGGGGGTAACCTTACAACATGATGGCCTGCTTCTTTTAATATATGATCTATTTTAAAACTTTTAAATGATGGCTTGTTAATTTTTATTAAGTTGTACAGTTCAGGTTTTAACATAGCTGAATTGTGAGTAATATTTTTCTCAGTTAACCATTTGATCATATCCTTTTTTAAACTTGACGATTTTGGTGCTGGATTTAAATGTACATTATGGTATGGCGCGTTATCAATAACTAAAACACTGTTCTTCTTTAGGTTTGAAACAAGTTTGTCTTCTACCCATATCTTATAATTTTTAAAATTCATATCTTGGTGATAATCACCTGTCTTCTTTCCAGATTCAAACATTACCAAGGCATTAGGGACGAACCCATCTTCACTACCACCATGGAGAACAATCACCCGTTTCCCTTTACTTATTGGGTTCTTTAAACCTTTGGTTTCACTTTCTGTCCAAGTCTTGGAGACCGCAGAAGAGCTGTGAAAATAAGTTTCATCCATATATACAAGGTGATGCTCTGTTTCACGAAACTCTTGAACTTTCCTCAAATAATTTAATCTCATATTCCGAATATCTGACTTTTCTATGAGGAGTTTCCGATTATTTTCTGCCCTCTTCCACTTGAAACCTAGGTCCAAAAAATTTTTTCACGAGATAGAGGAGAGTTGCCTTGATCGTACCAATTTTCGTCTTTCAATTTATGTAGGTCATATACTGCTAGTTTTTATGCCCAAAATTATTGTATAGTTCAATGCATTCTTTCCCCATATTATACTTTTTTTTATGTGATACAAGTTTATTTAGTGCTTGAAAACAATAAATTGCTAAGGCCCTGCAAGTGGTACAATGAAGGAAATTAGTTTCCTCTATCGTACCAGGGGGTTCCTTTATCGTACCCTGTAAAATTCATATGTGGTTAATAGCGTATGAAATAAATAAAAAAAATACTTTAAAACTTGGTTGATTCGAAGAACATGCGATGTTACAGGTAGTGTCACCGTGCTCGGCGCGTAGGAGAGGGTGGCCTGAGGGACAACGCCAATGCTCCCACTCCACCTCCCCTACTTTTACTCGGTACAGTCAACTCTAGCAGGTCCCTCTGGCCCTCGTGTCTTCCACAACAAATTAAAATATCTTCGTTATTTTATCAATGGAGGAAACACATTCATATTAAACAGTATGAACCAAAATATTTCTTTAAATTGATTTCATAGAAATGTTTAAATAATATTTCTTTAAATCCATGACATAATTATTGTGATAAGGTATTTCCCTCTGATGGTTACAAATAACTTTCTCTCTGCGTTCAGAGTTTCAATACTCGATTGCAGGCTTGAGACTGCCGGAGGCCGCATTAAAAATTATTTACATATTTTTCATACTCACAACACGATATTTATTATATACAATAATCACAACATTGTGGGATTAAAGATTCCAAAGTGATATATTGTCCTCCTCGTTGTCCATAAACAATAATGGGTGTAGATTGGAAATAAACATTTAAATCAACTCTTCGATCCCTGACAAATTCCCGTCTTCAATGTCATCTTCAGAAAAGTCACTGTTGTCCTCTGCACTGTACTCTGCACCAAGATAAATAACAAAAGATTCAATGGTATCTTCCAGTTGACTTTGAACTCCTATGAACTTCTCTTCCATTTTCTTCACATTTTCACATATTTTTTCCCAGTCCGTTTCAGTTATGGTTTCAAACTTCTGGTTCACAAGGCGCTCAACATCATGTATGTTGAAAGTCACATTGTGAGCTGCAACCCAGTTTTTTACATCAGCCCAGATTAGCTCTATGGCATTGAGTTCGGGATATGGAGGGAGCCTAAGGATGTCGTGTCCATGTTCTCTCATAATCTCGTCAATTTGATAGCGAATGTGCGCCTAATCAACTCATAGAACTCCACCTCGGCGATGACGATGAGAATGCAATATTCTTCTGTATCAGCCAATCTTGTATTTCTGATTTAGTGTTCTTCGAAGTTGGGCACTTACCTACTTGGACATTGTGATAAGATGCATTGTCAATAACCACAACAGTCCGAGGAGGTAAATTTGGAATTAATTTTTCCGTCAGCCATTTAAAATACATCTTGCCGTTCACATTGTCGTGATAATCTCCTGTTTTTATGTTGGCTCTCCACATTGTCAAATAGTTTTTCACGAAGCCCATTTCTCCTCCTGCGTGTAGAAAAATAAGTCGCTCGCCTTTGGCCAATGGGGCCGCCACTCCTGCATTTGAGTCATCGGACCAACCTTTTCCGGAAACATGAGCTGAGTCGATGTAAGATTCGTCCGTAAAAACTATGGGGCGTTTCTCCTTCCGGTATTCTTGAATTTTTCTCAAATATACAAATCGTTTGTAAGCAACATCCTGGGTTTCCATGAGAATATGTTTGTTTGATTTGGTCTTTCTCCATCTGTAGCCCATTTTCCTAACAATTCTTCTCAAACTCGAGATAGACCCGGTAAAATGTATTTCACTTTCGAGTTTTGAACACATGTTCTTCAGTGTTGGTAGACATTTCTCGGTCAAATAAAAATTGTAGATTGTCCGGCTTATAACACCAAGATCAAAATCATCGAGTCCAGTCACCTTTTTTGGCACTTTTCTCACTTTGTTTGGAGTTTCAAAGGAAGTTGTTTCAGCTAATTTTCTTTAGTAGGAAAGTAGTGTGCGTGCTCAAACGAGGCGCCGAGCACGGTGACACGGCCTGTAACCAGAGACCCAGAGGCAACCTGCTGACTTTCCATGGAATCCAAGGTTTTTCTTTACATTTTTCATCTTCTTTTCACCAGGTTTTTCTTTTTTTATACAAACTTTTTTTTATGTAGGTTTACCCAATTTCTCTTTCAACGCTGTAACCTTTTCTTGGGTTAACTTGAGCTCCTTTTGTAGCTCCAGTTGGTTTTTGTATGGGCTGCTAGTCAAAATGGATGCTTTTTGTCCTACATTCTCGGACTTGGATTTTTATTTAGGTTTAGGTATAGGAGACAGTGTCTCAATTGAAACTGAATGCTGTAACAAGGCAATGGCCAGGCAGCTGTAACATTATTAAACAATTTTCCCTGGCTATTTCAATTGCCTCTAGATTCTTCGAATATGTCGTATGTCCATCCAAAACTAGAATTACTTTTTTGTCAGTGGTTGGTTTTACTATTTCAATAAAATTCCTGAGCCACTT
>NW_025776936.1:0-21571 GCF_021130785.1 Homalodisca vitripennis | reverse complement strand
AAATAAATTGTAAGAAAAACTTTACAACTTGAGTATTTATTACTACCAATCTCAGAGATCTCCTAACCTCACGTGTTTTACGTCCATTCGGTAGCACTCACCTGTTAACAGGAACTAAGTCTACCTAGAGCCATTATGTTGGTGAATAATTTAGATGGAAGCACGATAGGTTGTCCATCAAAATGCCTAAACATTTACTAGTTCGGTTAGTGTTTTGTTTTGTGCCGACCAGAAAAACTTAAAGTTTTCCAAAAGCATGTAAAAAAGAAAATGTTAAACTCGTAGGTTAGAGAATCCTATATCTTTGTTGAATATTTCGGCAGTCCAAATTCCTAATAAGTATTTATATAAATTTAAAACATATATGGGAGGGCAACTTTTCTAATATATAGTTTTTAACGATAATTTTAAAAATTATACCTACCTCAACGTAGGAGAAAATTTTATACATAATAATAATACGTTTGCTAGGTATAAAAGTTTTTGTTCAAGAATAGTAACCTAAATTCTTGCTCAATAATGGCAACATAAAAAATATCGTGGAATATATGCATATACAGGGTTGTCGGCCAGCAAACCATATCGAACAAACTTTTGCCACATTAGTTCAGGCAGGCCAAAACTAACAAAGTAATGCAATATAACAGGTGCCCTATTGACGCTTCGTGTTTAGCGTCTGTCCTGTCTGTATGTGTCTTTTTTGGGAGGGAAAAATTACTTAATCATACAAAGAACCACTTAAAGATACAGAAATTCAAACTTAAACAGTTATGTTAACCTAGTAGTTGGTCCTTTTTCAGGTGAAAAAAATAAAACAAATATCTCATTTGAATTTCTAAAATGGTCGGGCCGTTCAATAATGATTCAAATTGTATTAGCTTTGAAACGGCTACTTTGTACAACAAAATTCAAATTCACCAGGATAACTTTCTTTAGCGTATTTTTATTAACCAATTATCAACAACTCTTTTTTTGTTTCAAAACGAGATTGATTAAACAAATATAACTGTACAAAAACATGTTAAAGTCCATGCATTGGCAAAATAGCATACAACAATGTAAGTGGAGTTTTTACGAATTACATTTTTTAAGGTTCTTTAATTTAAAATACTCGTAACAGATATTATAACTTGGAAATTGTAATATACTTATTTATTTTTAAATTTATTTTAAAGGTAAATTTTTAAAAAAAAGTTACTTAACCAATTGTGAATCGCTTGGTATTTGTAAAATCTTAAAACAAATGTTTTACATAGGGCTACTTTATGTTGGGTACAGGGTTTTCTTACATGGCAATTGTGTGGAAACAGCGTAATTAATTCACAATGTGTTTGAAAAATTTTATTTTAACATGCTACATTTTTTATTAAGAAATTCAATGATTACTTTAACTGTAAAGACTGTCATAATCCGTTGCTTCAAAGTGGCGTCCTTGTAAACTTCGTTTTGCAGATTCTGAAGCGTCGTACAAGCACGATTCTCTCAACCCCTTCAAAAGGATTTTAACTGTCTTTGAATAACTGCAGCATGCCCTCAACAACTCCTAGCTACTAGATCCATTTCGTCATTCCTGTAATGGGCAGTGGGTATAGCGACTAATTGGCTTCATGGTGTGCCCCACAAGTAAAAATCAATAGGTGTGCAGGTCAGGTGGACCGTGGAGGCCAGAGTGAACGCGGAACCCTTCACGTTCCAATCCAACGATGCTCCTCCATAGCACTTCACTCAAATGTGTGTCTAGCAATCAGGTGCAAAAGATGAGCCGGTGCTCCATCGTGTTGGAACCACATACTTTGTCATAGTTTCAATATGAACATGTTTCTAAACAGCTCAGGTAGAGATTTTCCCCCTCAAAAAAACTTCCATAAGTAGTGAGTCCAATCAGTCTGTTATGGTAATAATGTGTGGCCCAATCAATATATCCGCTACTATTCCAAGCCACAGATATTGACAGAAAATTTTTTTTGCTGAAACTTACGTTGCACAATTTCAAGTGAAGGTTCTCTTCCAGGCCCATAAATGGCTGTTTCGGCTATTAAAATATGCCATCTCGAGTAAATGACGCTTCGTCAGCAAAGAGAACAATACCTTAAAAAAATCGGGTTCATCCAACTGAATATTGTGAAGGAACCAACGAGAGTCAGTTCTACCCCTGAGAGGAAAATGTGCTGGTTTCTAAGAGGCTTGTACTTTTTTGATGTAAGGGCAACAAACGTTCTTCATTATACCACTTTCCACACAGAACTTTTAGCATACATCAAAATTGAATGAGCCAATAGCGTCGAACGCTGGGTTGGGTAGGGGTTTTTCTTCTACGAATAATATAAAACTCTTCTACCAAAATCAACAGTCCGTACGGATTTTAAAACCACCGAGTTCTACAACATTATTTTTCAAATATCCAGTTTTCCCTAAGACGACATGTATGAACGAGCACTGAAGATCGCTATGAAACCTGGTGTGCAAACCTAGTCATGGGAAAAGCGCTCGTCTATGGTACAATCTTCTGCTAGCTAATCTGGCATTGCCATCCAGCAAGTCCGTACACAAAATGAATTATCAGCATACTCCTTCAAAAAGTAAAACGGTTTCCATATCGTACAGAGAAACAAAAGAAAGTAATGAAAGAAATTTAAATTAACAAGGAATTACAAAGTAAGTAACAGAACATTCACAACAGTGACAATCAACGTTTCAAAAAGATAGACTTGCCCAACAATGTCTTGATAATTTGTTTAATATTAAGTTTTTCTTCATTTAAAACACCCTGATTTTTTTGCTGGATTGTTGGTCAGTTCTGTATTTTCATGTAATATTAAATGCCTATTGTATTTTTAAGAGCATTGTGAATAGTTTGTTTCTTTTTTTATATTGTGTGTGTGTAACACATTGATTACTGTAAAATGGAACAAATATTAAGTAGTAATAGTTTTATTAGGTTATAATAATTGTTCAGTATTATTAATAAAGAACCTTTCAAAAAGTTTATTTCCGTAAAAGAAATCCACCTACATTTTTTGTAATGTACTTGCAATGCATGGATTTTTAACTCTGTTTTTACGATTTGGTGCATATAACCTCAGTAATTTGTTTATTCACAGTCCTGTTTTTTTATAAATAAAGGTGTTGAATTGGTAATAAAATATTTAAAAAAAAAAAGAGGTAATTCCTGGTGAAATTTGTTGTCAAAGTAGCCGTTTTTCCAAAAGCTAATACAATTTGAAATATTTTGAATCGTGCCGCCATTTTTGATAATTCAATGAGATATTTTGTGGTTTTATTTTTTTTCACTGAAAAGGACCCTAACACTAGGTTAACATAAACTGTTAATGTTTTTGAAATTCTGTATCTTAAAGTGGTTTTTGAGTAGTAATTTTTTTTTCCAAAAAACACATACAGACAGACAGACGCTAAACCAAGTGAAATAGTGCACCTGTTATATTGCATTATTTGTTAGTTTTGGCCTGCTGAACAATGTGGCAAAGTTTTGTTCGAATGGTTGCTGGACACCCTATATATATATATATATATATATATATATATATATATATATATATATATAATGAATCTGTATGGGTATAACCATTTCGTTATGCATTGAAACAAAAAAGTAACCGATAGAGATTACAAGTGAAGGTTGCGAATCGTACTCTGATCCACTTGACGACTGACTCTCTTTCTCTCTTCGGTAAAGGAAATGTCAATTGTTATAATCGCTCTTTAAAACCCTCTGCATTCAGTATGAATTACAAACTCAACCTTTAAAATCTCCATTTTGAGTGATAATGTTTAAAAAAATGTTCATTGGCTAATAATTTTTATCTATAATTTCATTTGATTTAGATTGTTTTTAACAAGGTGACAGTTGTTTAATGGATTACTATATTCCTTTTGCGACCATAAAGTTAGAAAATTACAGAATCATTAAAATGCATAAAACAATTGAAGTGATAAAAATAAAACTATGAGTCTGAAAATCAAAACTTCCTATACAAATAACTCTGAAGATTTACTATGTTATTTAAAATAGCAACTTGTTCTGTTACGCAAAATGTATTTTAAATATTTTAAACTGAATTGACAATGTAAAGCTGGCAGGCAAGCCTTAGGTTAATTTTTTCATTTGAATTTTCAATTTTATGCCGTAATAATAGTTTAATTTATAATAAAAAACAAACACTGTCGTCAAAATTATTAAATATTGGTCATAAACTAATTACTGTAAGACGAATGTATGAGTAAATGGTAATTGCCCATTATTAATATATGGGTAAAGTAATATGTAAAATTTAAATTATAGGCGTAAAGTATTTTTTTAATTTATACATATTTATAACATTTCATGATATAAATAATCAATATGATTATTTCCTGTGATAAGTTTACTAAAAAGTTTAGTTATCCATGGTTTAATCAAGGCATAAGTAATGACATGGAATTAAATGTTTACATAGCAGAGAAATGCCTTAGATGTACGCGAGTAACAGCACTAAGTAGGCTATGTGTTTGGGACTCTGCTTAATCACTTTAACACTCCGAGTGGCGAAACACCTTATCTAAACTTCTGAGTAGTCAGGAATGTGTCATTGGGGTTGGTGGTTTTCTCTCAGTAATTATTTGCTTACATAAGCATTCCGAGATCTCCTACCGTCAAATGTTTCTCGCATATTGAAAGAGTGATCTTTATCTTTCACAATACAACTATAAGATGTGTTTTTGCTATCGCTGTTTTGTCTAACACGACATTTTTAGTTGCGTTCTTCCCCACCATTTGCAATAAAAAGTTCCTAGTTTTTAATTAACTAATATTTTTAAATTATTGAATTTCCTAATCCTAAGTTCCAGGTTCCCTAAAAAGCTATTTTACAGTGGCAAGCATGACAAATAGTGAACATTTGCCTTACATTACGCCTATGTTTATGCAATGAAAAACCAAAAATAAACCGTTTAAAAATAAATTTTTAAAGTACATTTAAGGTTTTAAATTAATAAGCTGAATTTAAAAAATTTTTAATTTAAAAAAAACCCGTTTTGTTGGTAAAACATAAATAACCCTGTATAAGAGCTAATAAGTTCCTAGTGTATGTAATTGTAATTAACAATATATTAAGTTAAGAGTTATCCACATTATGTGTCACCTTAAAAGCTTTACTTAGGCTGCGTGCGACATTTCTAGTCTAAATACTCAAGTTTAAATAGCTTATGATTGCACTCATTTCATTTACCACATTTGTGAGCTCAACACTTTCTCGTTACCATCACGGCCACCCATATAGTTTTCGTTAATCTAGTGTATGGGTCAGTTCGTTTTCGAGATATTGTGCGGCTAGACAAGCAGATAAACATATAAGCTATTCCACCCATACACGTAACAACACTCGATAACGCTTTGTCAATAACAACTGAATATAAGGATATTAAGTTTAAACAATTTCTGTTGGTAAAACAGAAATGAATATAATTCAGATTTCCGAGCGTAAATTAGAAAATATTTATACGTTATAAACAAAATATGAATATATAGAAACTATGAGGGTATGTTTGTATGTAAAGGTATTTGGAGTTTAACATCTTTCAAATGTATTGATTAGAAGAAAAAATTTATGTGACATTAATTAAGAATGAAAAAATTTAAAAAAATAATATTTTGTACGGGAATGTTGAAATGTTATTCTCTATAATGTACATTGAACATTCCGTCATCTGTTTAATCGCCCTAAGTAGTACTTATATACAAATATTAATTAGAAATATTTTGCTTCAATTAGAAAAATCCCTATTTGAGAAAAATTGCAAATGAAACTTTTCGTAAGTTGACTCAAGAGGCAACAAAACCTCTTTCTCGATAACTCTTATATTTTGAGTAGGGAATCTGTGATAATAGACACTTTAGCTTTGTAGCTTATGTACAGTACGTTATTTGCTTATGTTTTACATCTTAACTTCAGCCACAAAAATTTAACTACATTAATTTAACCAATACAATATATGCCCACGAGATAATCAAGCCTAGTTGTACGTGTCTTGGACAATTAAACCTCACTTTTAAGCCAAAGGCGTATTTTACAGCATTGAGTATATTTTTATCTTTAATTTAAAAATGTTGAATATTTAACGTAAAACTAACCGTTTTTAGATACGTTTAATGGAAAACATAAAGTGTATAGAGTAGAATTTTTTTTTATTGTTTGAGCATATAGCTCCTAATAAATTAAAATATCTTGTACTTTTTTTGACAAGATTACTCAATATTTTGTTAGTCTGCAGGAAAACAAACGCATGCCGTTTGAGATTCCTCAAACTTAACAGGAAGTAATATTTGGTAATATTTATCCTCGCAACTAATATAATAATGTTCTGAATTAAAATAATTAATGAATACTTTGAAGGAAAAGAGAGGATATATAAATATTTAGATTAAACATAAGACTCAGTGTATTTATCTTTGAAAGTAGAAATGTTAAAAATACAGAATACATTGTAAACTAGAAAAAGTTTATACCAGCTCAAAATATCTGTCGCTTTAGGGCAGAGGCATAAAGTCAATATTAAACACTAACTAACTTTCTTCCTTATTTTGTTGATAAAGAAACATTAAATTACAAATGCTCCCATACTTTTGGAGCAACAATAAGGATTCATTAAAAAATACGTTTCCCGTATAACTAAAAAGTTTATTAATGTCTTATAACATATTTTTAAGTGCCAAATGTAAACTTTCTGTTGGTAGTCCTGGACCCAAGTAAGTTTCCTAAGTTTCTTAAATTACCTATATTTTAACTAGCCTTTTGATCCATATTACTAATACAACATACTTTTTTTAACTGAAAGACTGATTCTGACTCAACTGACACTTTCTTGTAGGAATCAAGTCTAAATCAAAAATATTACTCAAGAAACTGATACAACAGAGTTTAAAGCCAACAAAACGTAACCGAAAGACGGACTGCAAGACAAGCAGACTACCCTTCAACCTTTTAACCTCAAAATTAATAGTATTAATTATATGACTGTGAGAAACATGTTTCGAAATTAATGCTTCTAAGAAATTTCTATAAAGAGTTATCACATAAGCAGACCTACAGTTCAACGAAATTATTATATTAAGTCTCTGTCAGGTTGTTCACTACAATTTGCTGTAAAAAAGTTATTACAGCATAAAAATAAATATTTTCCTAAAATAGGTAATCTAAAAATGTATAAAAAGGTGTATTTTTGAAATTTAATTGATAACAACGCTTGACTAGTATTCTGCAATTAAATTGAGACCATTCTCTTTTTTTTTTTTCGTTATACCACATATTTAAATTAACCTCATATTCAGCACAATTGAATGATTAAATGTTTCCAATTTAGTAGTGCTTATCCATGTTTTCAAAATCCCATCCTAGAATACAGTACAAACATACAGGTTTTGCGAAGGGTGCACTGTACCAATGTAATGTGTTTTGATTATTTAGTAACGTTTTCTACATATTTTTAAAAGATTCATTTAATAAATTTACTATGTTATTATTTCAAGGAGCACCTTTTCTAATAGGTAAAATATTATGAATAGCCTCGTACCACTTTTAAAATACGTCAGCTAATTTAAGAATTTGAAAGTTTAATTTTTGTTTACATTAATGTTAACAGAAAATCATAATTTATTGGAACTGGTAAATAAAGTGACTTAGTGGTATGTTTTTTTCATTTAGAAGTGTTTAACAAATTGACAGTAATTTAGGTAACAAATAAAGATACTGCATTCCTTTATATGTTATTAAATTATTATATATAGGTATTATATAACTGAAAAAATTGCCCAGTGTCTAAGTCATACATAGTTACATTTTAAATATTATATACATAATTTTACATTATGCATTTTAATTATGAAGAAAACATTAGAATGTTTATAATTATATATCAATTTCATTAAATAATCCATTCAACTAAGTAATTTAATTTTGAATTCATGTGAAATATTGGAAAACTGTTCATCCAAAATAATTAAAGAAAGGTAAAACGTTTTTTGCTATTACGTTATTCTTACAAACTTAAATACTGGTTAGTACAGATTATACGCTTTAAATATCGGAAAACAAAAACTAAAATATAAAAGGTATATTAACTATTATTTACGAATTACATTTAAAATGTTACATTATATACCTAATGTTTCAAATTGAAAATAATAAAATACAGAATTATGCTTTAACGATAAATATACTATGCTTTAGAGAAAATTTTTTCACTATAAACATTAAAATATTATTTTATCCATTACTTAATACTGGCAAAGTTGTGTGAGAAGGCTACATTTAATGAAAAATGTCACTAAAAGCAGACTCAGCAATTGCGCTAAAAGCTCACCCAAAGCTGTCATTTTCATTTATTAGCAATCACACACCAGGGAGTAATTCCAGAGATTTTATAATTATTCTTTGTGAGACTCCCTATGGATAAAATTGTACTCTAATTTGTGTGTGGGTTTTTTTGTATTCACACATATGCATTTAGCTATGCAAATAAATAGGAATTTCAAATTATGTTTTGTAAGAACCAGTTAAAAGTGAAGATGAACTATATTATAAAAGGGTATATTTTTGTACAATTTTGGAAGAGACGTTTATTTTGAATTATTGTATAAAAATTTTATTACAATGATAAACAAATTGTATTAAAATCCAGCAACTCCTATGTATTTGAAGTATATTTAGTAATTCGTTATCTAAAATGAGTAAATAGAAAAGATACTTAGAAGCACACATTCAGTACAGTATTTTGTGGAATGTTACAAGGACTACATTTTGTTCCCTTGCTATTGTTTTTATCAATAGCAAAACATTTCTCTGACTGTGACCTACAATTTGATTTTAATGATACATACAAGTAATGTATAGATAGCTGACGTAGCTTAGCTCAGTAGAAAGAAATCGGTGATGCACAGAGTGGGGTTTAAATATAAACACTTCCTTAAACCTCAGCAAGATGTACTTCCTTATACTATTCAAAACTAATAGGTACTTTATATATAGTATGGGAATAGTAACGCTAAAATAAAGAGAGGAACATTCGGCAGAATCTTTACATCTTTCAGGTTTCAAAGCTGATGTCATTTGGTCAATTAAGTAACATTGCAAAGGTGTAGTGATGGGTCTTGTGGTGTGGTTCAAGCAATTTTTAAAGATGAAAATTTTTACGATATGCTTTTAAATATTCTGATTTTTTTATCATCTTAATAACATTACCGTTGTGTTATATCGTAACCCGAAGCTATTCAGATATGTGTTTAGATTAAATTCAAATGAACATTACTTTGTTGTATGGTCTGCAAATTCCAAAACGTGTTGGAGTAAATGTCAAAAAAATAAAAACTTCCTGCACTCAGCCTGATTTATATTACTCTTGGTTTTTGTAGTGTTCTTTATTGTAACAATCAATGCAAAGAAATTAAACACTGTACTGACCCAGATTTATCTTGTAATAATTAGGAAATAGTTATATTTTATAGTTATTTCAATTAGATTTTCTGGAACTGCTATAATCCTTAATATTTCCCAGGTTTTCCATAATGATTTAATTCGTCAATTCTAAGAAGCGTGAATAGCATACTATTAACTGTGAAATCTTAGTCAATTTGTTTCAATGATCGTGGTTCTGGGCCACAGGGCTGTTTTATGCACTTGATTTTTCATTAATTTCACGAATAAAGTTTTATTAGGAATGGAAAGAACCGATGAAATATTCATAACGATATCTTCGAATGCGTATTTTGTCTTGCATACGAATATGATACTAAATCATAGTTGGAAGAGGCAAAAATAATGTACTGTACACTAAAAAGATTGCTAGTTTCTTAATCCACACAGGGTCGAGACTTCATTTACACAAATATATACTCTAAAGATTTCCGTTTCAAAATGGATACTGCTATCTTGAGTCAACATATAACAAACAAAAACTACTAAAAAACGAATTTACATATATAATACATGTTTTGAAGAGATCAGAGATGGAAAATTTGTTTTATTGTTGTATACAGCTTAAGCATTACAACAAATAATTGTGAAAATCAGTGACTAGTATTGTTTCGTTATCACAGATATTAATTGTGATAACTTCACGCCATGTTCTTTGTTAAAGTTACTAAATTTTTAATTGTCTCATATTATTCTAGTATAATATTACAGAAGATGTGCAAGTGCTTTTAATTCCAGCATATTCTATTCAACACGTTTGTAAATGTAGTCAGCAACAGTGTAAGTAGTAGGTTACAGTCTAAATTTACAATATAATATAATACATAATACTATATGTATGTACCCAAATGTAATGTGTAATACCTCTTTACTATTACAGACTAATGAAACTTTTCTTGTACTCTAGTTTAATAAATGAGCTGTTTTTATATTTAGTAAGTCAATGGTTCTATGATTATATTTGATTAAAGATAGCTAATTTCTCTTATAAACAGCTTTTGCCTTAAGTAAGCTATCATATTCCACAAGCAGAGAAGTATGACGCCAGATGTATAAGTCCCTAACATTGTACAGACACACGGCAGAATAATTTAATATTGTAATCTTTCATTCGTAAAATCTAAAGTATATTTGCAAAGGATTTAATCAAGTATTACTCGAATTCATCGTGATTCCATTTGAGCCTGGGCGTAATATATATGTGGTTAATCATCATCATGTCACCTCAGCCCGTGATTTCTTTCGCTTTTTGAGGCGCGGTTCCTCTCTTATAAGACAAAGTAAGAGTACACCGCAGCGAGAAAATGGAAGATAAGTTTACATCCTGATATTAGTTCTACACACACTTCGCCTTTGAGAATGCTTAAAATTAGGAAATTCTGTTTTACTAACTAAATAATTATGATATTGTTATGAACTAATTATCTCTTTCATACCATTATAAACATGTATATTGTAAACTTCTTTAAAAACTCCATGTATACTTTAAAATTATAATGCATTGCTTTTATAGATTAAGCATATAATTAACTATACTAATTTTTAATTATTAGAAAAAGGAATGTTGCATATACCATGCTTAATATACTGTATTGCAACATGTGAATATTGCTAAATGAGAAATATTTTACTTATCCGTTGATGAATTATTTTATAAACTTCATCTTAAAATGACTTTGATACTTACGTGATCCACTGTTTATTTTTCTCGATAAAATACTTACGATTAAAAACTTTAAAAATAAACACATTTGTTTTACAGTTACAAGAAAGTTTTAAGTATGTTAAAAACTACCAGACCTAAAGTTGAACTACAGAATTACAATGAAGAAAACTTTTTAAATAATTTCTGTATGATACAATTAATATATGTTATGAAGTGAAATACTGTAATTTGTTTTAAAGTAACGAGATTTCTGAATAATTGTACTATCTATAAATTAGTTATTTAATTCATAATGAAAACTCACCAAGTTACAACATTTTTTCAAATCTAGGAATAAATATGGGTTATGTAATTCAAGATGACCCTAGAACGAACTGTTTTCAACTATAAAGATTGTGCCAATAAATATAAAATAATTTAAACAGTCGCTGTAAAACGTTTCATGACAAACATCAGGCACTTATATAAAGAAGTGTATTCTTATTTGCTATGATTATATATTAAAAGATAACTTTTAATAAGCCTAATCAAATCTCTTGGACTTCTTTCGGTTTCACAATCTATTGGTTTAAGCCTAAGATGGAGAAATGGATGTAAAAATTATATAATAAATTTATGCAACTAATATAATGTGTTAATTAAAATGTGATGTAGAATAATATGAAATAATACTTTTAGTCTTTGTCTAAGGAAGAAGTTAAAAAACTAAGATTTTGTTTTTTACAACGGACAATCGAATTATAAACTACACATGATTGATTCATACGCAAATACAATTGTGTAAGTAAAAATGGAAAAGGTTGTAAGTGCCCAGAAACATAACAAATTTTTCAGTAATTCAATAAAATAATTGTCTAAAACATTGAATATTTAAAGCTAATAAAATTATTTTTTATATTTATAAAAATATAAAAATCAATAGGAATAGACATATAATAAACAATTATCTGAGCTATAAATATAGAGTAAGACGGACAACACAAAAAAATACTATGGAAATAGAGATATCAAGAGCACATCCGTGGTTTTTTATATTGTGGAAAAGAGATGTATGTGCCCTTTCTTATATTTAATAACAAATGATGTAAGTGAAGGGTTAGTTTAAAAAAAAAGGATGCTAAGATCCAGATATTTGTTTTAGAAGCGTTATAAATGTACACCAATAACATCAAAATATGTTAAAAGGATACAATGAGAATGCTACGTACAAAAGATAAAACACTTTTAGTACATACGAGCTATATGACTTTCCCTGAAGAAAAGTTACCATAATATCTACGTAATATTAATTAATATTATTTTCTTTAGCACAAAATATTATTACAACTCATAGGGACCTTTGTACACACATTAAAATACCTTACTTTTTTGACAGGATACAACTAAGTAAGTGCCTATGTCTTCAACTGTTCTGCATATCAACCACCTCCATCTATAGGACTCACCATACTTCCATGTCACGTTTCCCCCCGCCCCTTAGCCCCATCTCACCCTCTACCTCCACCCGCTGTCACCCCTCTCCCCTTATACTATACCCCTCTCGTCACTATCGGTCACCGCACGTGCGCGACCCTACTCACGCTCCCTCGACACCATACAGGAACGGTGGTCTGCTGGCCAGAAGATCTCTATAAAATCTGACTTGTCTTTCTGCACTTTTTCTAATGTAGTCTATCATTCCTATCAGATTCGTTCTTCTTTTCTTGTGAGATTTTTTGATTTTAAACTGGATTGTTTGTGGTCAAGTCTTCTTTAAGTGCGGGCAAGATTGCCAAGGTCGGCCTTTTTCTTTAAGACGTCAACTTTGTTCCATGTTACCATACCCAATCATCTTGCGGAAGTTGCCAAAACTGACGCTAACCATTCACTGTTGCTTTGGGATTCTTTATGATGAAACTCGGAAGTGGGAAAATTTTGCTGATAGCTACGATCTTTTGTGTTAATGAACTGAGTTGCAAGACCCTTTAAAATCTATAAAGTCTGTCTGTCTTCATAGAAACAACTGTGAAGGAGGGATTTATAATTTTGCACTTGCAGACTACACGTCTCTCCAGTGTCTTTAGGAACCATCTGCTTTTGTCATTTATTGCGGCGTTTTTTCAAATAATCGCCAACAGTACTCTCTGTCACAGTTCATATAACTGTGCCCCTACGTTACAAAGATACTTCAATGCTTAATAGAGCGATAAAACGCCTTTGTGAACTAGGTAAATAATTGCCATTAAGAGCATCCTGTTTTTATTTGAGCCACCCACAGTTGTCGCACCATATTACAAGTCTTCTCCCCAGAAAAAATGAATGGCCTTGAACAGTAGCAACAACTTTAAACAGACATAGAAAGCTATTGTCATATTGGCTCCCCGACCTCCGAATGCCCTCATGGCCACATACACAAAAAACGCTGAGTCATTAATCCCCCACAATGTATGTCCTAGATTATAGCAAGAAAGGATTGGTCTGCAGTAAAACATGGTGCTAAATGGGTAAGCATGGGCACGAACATCACGGCTGTTTGCGCAAGTCCATACATAATGTTTGTTAAGCGGTACCAAGTTGGAAGTTGGGACAAAGTAATATCCTCTTTCATGCAGACACTGGGCCTTATTCAGCTTTTTCGATGGTGTGAATTTCTTTGTTTTAGCTTATTTAACTTCCCCGTTTTTGCCCTTTCATTGGTCGTTGATGAAATCTGCACTTTAAAAAGATCACATTTTTTTGGCAAGTATCAGCTGCAAGAGCCCTTGAACTTGAGTTTTGGTGGAATATCTTTTTTGTTCTAATAACATTCTGTATTAAAAACTATAGTTTTTTGACCTGGACCTTGTAGGCGTAAATTGGGTTTCTAAATGCCATAAACATTCTGGTGTTTTGTTCAGGTCTGGGGACAAAAACTCATCTGCTTGATACATTTCGGCCAGATAATGGGCTTTCGCGCTATCTTCGGGAAACGAGAAGTTTTATATGACACCTAACCAGATTAACGGTCCATTTTTCCTGTATACTTTCACACTATGTGTATCATTTGGATCCAGGGGTTTTCCCCTCTTTTGGTCTTCGAAAAATCAAGCAATCCTGTTTTTGTTTTTTTAGTTCTTGTAAACCAATCAACTTGCCCCTTTTCAGAAATAGCAAAATATTCCTTTAAACGGTTTTTTTTTGCAACATTTGTATGTTTTTGCCAGAAACCATCAGGAAAAAAATGGTTTGTAATGCAAACGAGCAGGTGCGTCTACTCTCACACTGGGATACCAATCGTAATTCCCCGTGTCTTCTACGTAGGCCAATAGGTAGCATCTGCATGTGGTTTGAGTAACATTAATGCGTTCCCTTGGCTTTTTTTTCCGTCAACTTTTGTACAGAATTCCCATAAACAATATCAGTTTTTTGTTCGTTACTACTCAAGTTTTTATAGCATTGGTACTTAACATAGAACAGCTTTCGGTTCAGGAGGTGGGGGTATTTTTTGCGGTGGGATAGTCTTGCTCCTTTTACAAGTAACATAACTGTGCCTCCTTTTTCCCGAGCCCTTCGATCTACTCTCCACTCGGGAAGAACTTTCTTACGAACAGGAGGTGCTTCCAATTTTTAGTAAGATAGAAGCACTCAGTCTGCGCTAATATAATACTTCAAGCGCCTGTTTACAAACGCCAACAACATACTCCCTCTTAAAATAACATAATCGACTACGTTAAAAAAACAACTACAAAACGTAGTGCCACCCAGCCCGCCCGGCAACAGCAAATAACTACGGAAATAGACAAGGAACATACAACAATCATGGGCGGGTTGTGACGTTACATCGTTCATCCACTTCAACCCTTCCCCAACGGACTCTTACTACGGTGCTGACATCTTCCGACTGCTCTATCAAACTAAGGGGAAATTTTTTCTGGCAACTTACTACCTTGTCTAGATCTATATTACGCTTTGGCTTGTTACATTCGCTTTTTCACCGTAAAAAGTCGTTTTTTTTATTTTATTGTTGGCCACTTACAACATCCTTGTTCCATTCATTTAACTACACAATTCAAACACTCGGTTGACTTGTTTTATTATCATATACTTTTAACAGCTTACTTGTGAAGAGGTGTCATATTCCACACCACGAACATTCATCGTCACTGAACAAGACTTCGAATTTTAATTCGAAATAGTAATGTACGTTGTCGTGGGAGAAACATCGACACTTGTATTGTTTCACACGACGTGGTCAAATATAAGTTGTTTAATATCAAATCGAAACGAGATAATTTCCTGGAATCATAACAACGAAACTGACATCCAGATTGGGATTTATTTCATAAAGGATTATGTGCTCACCTAGCTATCGAAACGAGCAATGCTAGAAACGTTTTACACCTATGTCAATGTTTATCATCCACGAATAGTTTTAATATTGACTTAAGCATGTATCAAAAAATTCAAATTACATATCAAGCTATAAGTATCTATTTATCAAAGATGATGCTGTTTAAATATATTATAATGATATCATTTCTATGGTGTAAACTAAGTAAACTTTTCACATAAAATTTAAAAACAACAATGTACTAACTATAAGAAACGCTCTAAGGTATTTAAATGACACAGTAATTTTTCTTGAGCTTTAGTGAAGCCTATCACACCATCTAATTTAAAAATATGTAATGTATTGCATTACTACCTGTGTGTCTGTTTATCTATAATGACTTTTTCAACACGACATCATAAAAGAACGATGATTCATTCCATTTCTATCCAGGTTATGGTGCAATAATACTACGTGGGTTTTGGCTGAAGTCGTTAGCCAAAATTTTTATTGGCCTTCTATGGCGCCAGCGTGAAAAATTGCAGATATAAACATATTTTTCAACCGACTTTTAGAAAAGCCTGACTTTCCGCGGCTTACTCCTATTTTTGTTGTATAACATAGTAGTAATTCCAGTGGCTACGTAACTTGGAACACAATTCGTTGTGCGTGTAATAAACACTGCTGGAGCATCACTGTTGTATACTTTGGGTCTATAACTACTAAAATATAAAAGGCACATAAAAACTCTTTATTTTAATTTGGATAGTTTACGGAGTAAGAGGTCTTTAGTTTTTGGATCAATTTTAAATGCCTACTAAGCATACGAAAAATGGACTGGAATGATAAATAACGCATTTTAAGGCATACAACAATTGTAACTTCCCGCTTGTGAAACCATATGGTGGTAATAGATTATTATGTCGACCTTGTTTGTCTGTGTTTTGTCATACTGAATATAAATTTTATTGATGTGCTACTTGTACTATGTTATAGTTATAATTAAGTAAGTATAATATTGAAAATTCATTTATTTTCAGAAATAAAAGATCATTGTATTACTAGATCACAAGTAGCCAAGTAGTACTCCTATATGTAACCTTCACTCTAAAACATTACTAATACGAGGGAGAAAATTTTTTTATAAAAAAAGGCGTTTTTGATTATATGAAACACGCTTTAAATGCCAATATAGTTTAACAAAAATACATCTACAATAATGTTAGTTTACGTTGATTCCAGCAATAAGTAAATTTCCATAGAATAATGAAACAAGTTTAATATAATCTTGATATAATAAATTGTATAAATTGCAATAGCCTTAATATAATTTACAATAAACATTGAATCACAAAAAGTACTTGCTACGCCCGGAAGTCGAAACCCGGATCTCTCCACTTGCCGGGTGAATGTGCTACCATTAAATCACAGACCAGCTTACTTTTTCTGAATTCAATGATTTTGTAATTTCCCGTATCTTATCCCACTTATGCGTTTAAAATAAGCAAACTAACATATGAATTCGGAAGGCCAATTAATACCTGTCCCACGACTTTTAATTTAAATTAAAATATATAAATGGCAATAGCCTTAATTAAATTTCAATAAGCATTGAATCACAAAAAGTAAAATATAATAAAATGTAAATATATATATACTATATATTAAATATATGAGTAAATTTACTTTTTGTGATTTCAATGTTTATTGTAAAAAATAAGGCTATTGCTCATTTATAACAATTTATTATATCAAGATTATATTAAACTTGTTCATATTTACAGGTTGAAGATTTTTTAAAGTGATCCAATAGCTAAAACTTTTTAAATTACAACGACTATTAGCACCACACATTAAATTTGGAACTTTGCACAATTTTAAGTTTCACTCAGGTATACACTTTCAAATTTTTGAAGTATTGCCTGCCATTTTCCAATATGGTTGTCAACTTTTAAAATCTCTATATGGAACACCCTGTATTTTATGTTGTTTTATAGATTCAATCCAACAAAAATAATAACATTTTTGCTTTTTGAGAGTTTTTCAATATCTCTAATGGTTCAGAAGCTACGTGGACTGGAAGTGTTTCAATAATTTTTTAGCCCAATATGGCGGCCAACTCTTTAAAATGTTTTATTGAACACCCTGTAATTTTTATGTTGTTTTTATATTCTACACTACAAAATAAGACATATTTTGCATTTTAGAGTTTTTTCTATATCTCTAATGGTTCAGGAGCTACGTGGAACTGCAAGTTTTTATCATCAGTCCCCGAAAAAATTCCGAAAACTCGGCAGTCCACGTAGGCTCGCTGAACCAATAGAGATATAAAAAAACTCCAAAAATGCAAAAATGTCTTATTTTGTAGTGTAGAATATAAAAACAACATACAATACAGGGTGTTCCATAAAATATTTTTAAAAGTTGGCCGCCATAGGTGGCAAAAAAATTATGAAAACTTCCATGTCCCAGTAGCTTCTGAACCATTAGATATATTGAAAAACTCTCAAATCAAAATTGTATTATTTTGTTGGTAAGAATCTAAAAACAAACATAAAATACAGGTGGTTCCATAAAAGCTTTTACGTTGACCGCCTAAAATGGAAAATGGCGGCCATCTTCAAAAAATTTTAAAATGTATCCCCTGAGTGAAACTTAAAATTGAGCAAGTTCCAAATTTAAAGTGTGGTGCTAAGTCGTGTAATTTAAAAACTTTGCTAAATGGATCACTTTAAAAAACTCACCCTGTAAATATATATATATATATATATATATATATATACATTCTGTGTGTGTGTATATACACCCACATAATGTGTGTATATAGTGTAATATACACACATCTCCATCAATTCAACTCTTGGGTATAACATCCAAACAAAAGTAACAGGCAATAACGTTTTTGAAAAGTTTGTCTTAAACTGTCTACGAAATAGAAAATAGATTTCACTTGAATCGTCTCTAAAATTATTTTGTTCAGTGTACATGGTACACAATAGGTCATGTCCTGAGTTGCACGGGTAAAAACAACCAATCGCACAACGGTTCTATTTCACATGTAATTAATATATTGTTACTCGAATTGGTTGTGTAGTAAACTAGAAAAGGTACTCAATGCGAATTTTCAACTAATATTCAAACTGCAATGGCTTTAAATTACTATTCGGGGTATAAAGTATTAAAAAAATACAATATTATAGACAGCGTGATACATTTTTGGGTCTAGATTATGAGTTAATTATGTTTAATGAAATGTTGTTAAAAATGCCTTACGAATGGAATTAATTTTACAGTTACATGGCAAAATTTTTATGTTTTAAAAATTGAATATTGTATTACATGTTTTAAATGACTATTTATTACTTTAATTTATTCAAGACATTAGAAATGTAACCATAGTTTCTCTCATTATTACATTTATTAATATTAATTGTAAAGATTTCAGGTACATATATACTTTTGTCAAAACTCAATAAAAATTAATATAAATATCTTATACGTTAATATGATTATGGATACAAATGTGTTTTTAGCTCGAGTAACATTGATAACAGGTGCGCTAGCACAGCTGACAATTATTAAACTAAAAGATGGAGATTCCTTATGCATCCAGCTTCTATTACTGAAAACCTAGCAATTGTTTTAATTCTCAGTTTAAAAAGATTATTAGTAGGCTACTGTACCAATATTTGTGTTTTGGCTTATGAAACAAAGTTTTCTGTCTGTCCTATTATTCTCTTTTGTATGAAATAAATATAAATAAAACCCATTATCCTTAGAGATTCGATACTGTATGGAGATATTAAGCTGCATTTAAATTTTAATCTAAACTGTGTAAATGAGGGCATTAAATTAACTAATGCTGATTTATCAGTTGTTTCTGGATGACGTGAAGTTTAAGGCCAAAGCCAGTAGGCTATACATGACACGTAATTTTTTAATAACTATGTCCCCCACAATGCTAATAACGAGTAATAAAAACTTATTGAGAAAGAATTAAGAATCAAGAAATTCTGACTGTAACTAAGTATGCGATGTCTTGGACATTTGCGTTTGATAGAAGGAATATAAAATTTCATTTTTACAGAATGTGAATGATTTTTTTATCCACTTATGGAGAAGCTAAATTTCAAATAATTATATTTCAATATAGTTCTTACTGAAATGTCCATTTTTTTTCACAAAAATAAGATATACATATTATACCTAGAAGTGTGTCCATGTTACAAAAGATAAAACGTCAGTCCCCCATTTTGTGACGTGTTGCAAGGCTGATTTTTAAAAATTCGTAAAAAAATACTTAATATCACAAGAAAACAGATATTGTTATATATCCTTTTTTTCTTCTCGAGAAGTTGTAATTATTTGCAATCTGGAATAAATGGTTTGATATTCTTTGGTTTAGAAGTGATATATTTATTATGAAAATACTGAAAATTTGCAAAAAGTTGTATATGAAAATTTCAAGTTTGGACCTCTGTAAGGTTATTGAAAGTATTACTGTAAGGTCAAAATGTTAAATGTAAGAAGAATTTTAGATATGCCAAATTTAAAAAATATATAAAAAAAAATTTCTATTACACAAAAATTTGTAATTTTTGTTGCCATTTTTCCTTTTTACAAAAACGAAAATGGTAACAAAAAACGTACAAGGGTTTGGGCTTTTCATTTTTTTTACCTCCAAATGTAAAAAATGTTTTTTAACAATGTTGTGTGGTATGTTTTTTAAAATATTTATCTACAAAACAGCTTTCTATTGTAAATTATACCATGCTATTTGAAAACACTAAAAGTAAACAAAAAAAAAATAAACTGTTTATTTTTATTATAAGCTAAAAAAAAAATCTTTTGAAAAATGAAAATCTATCGTAACAAAATTCAGAAACAAGCTACAAATTTTCACTTATACTTTATGTTTTTATGTCATTTTTGAATATACCCTTTGTAAGTTATGTTTGTTTGGCTAAAATAAAATATAAGATATGTTTCAAATACGTTGAGAAGGAAACTGAGTTATGACATTTTTTTGCTAACAGTCCGCACGTTAAAGAATTTACTCATAAAAAATAATCTGGTTTGCCAAAATTGAAAAAAAAATATGAAAAACAATTTTTTTAATACTTGTTAAATTATATTAAGCACATAATGTTTTGAAAGACAATCACACTCAATAATTTTTATAAATTGAGTAACAAAATAAATATTGTGCCTCAAATAGTGTATAACCTTGCATTTGTAAAATTTTTTGAGAATAGCCTATATAAAACAATAGATAGTATAAGTTTAAAATAGACATAGGTTTTATAATGTTTGTTTGTCATTTCCCGTATGCATTAATGCAGTAGAGTATTTTTTAACCTTAAAAAATAGAGACCTAAATTATGAAAATCGGTAAAAAAATAACGCTCGTGGTGAAATAAAATGTACAACAATGGCCGACAGGGATGTGGTTGGGTTGGTCCTTGATGCGACGCCGTGATTCATCTCTTTCGTTTCGCACATGGCGGAAACACTACTGAACTAAATTTGAATTTAAACCGCTGAAAGATAGTACCGGTAGATCGTTATCATTTCACTTTACACTGTTTTTTGTTTTTTTTTTATTTCTTTATTGACAATAAATAACTGTGGGTGAAATGTTAATACTCTAACCAGCATAATATATGCTGGTTTACCAATTTAAAATTGTCCCTTTTATAGAAAATATACCAAAGTAAATCAACTATTCATTCTAATGACTTTCTGTTTGCACTGGAAGAAATAATATTTCAATCCGCGTTCTATTGACATATGACAGCACTGTTTTGCAGGCAATACGTAACTTGCTGTGATTGGTTGAAAATGTCGTATTTCTTTGACCCGGCCACCCGCGAAATTCCACTCAAATGAATGACGTCTTCAGAAAAACATTTCACCACGACCGTAATAATGATGTTAGAAAAAAACGTTTTTTAATGAAAATTTGTAGAGTGGAATCTCAACAATTTCAATGAAACCAAAAACATGGTGATTGTTTAAAGATAAAAATAATTTCTTTTTTAATGAAAAAACTGAACCGACATACAATAAGCTGGTTCCGCACAACACACCTAAATTACCACCGACCATAAAATATGGCTGGTTCCACACTTCTAGGGTTTAATATATTTTATT